>NC_029788.2:114920633-114953495 GCF_000816755.2 Arachis ipaensis | reverse complement strand
AGATATTATATTATATAAAATAAATTTAAATATTATCTCTGTAATATTATCGATCTCTCAATGTATATATATGGTACGTGTATTTTTTTTCTCTGTCTCTCTTTATATATGTACAAAATATATATCAAATTCAATTCACTTGATAACTTTTGAATCTGATCTTAGTTCCTTACTCAAGAAAAATGGCCAAAAATACAATACACATTTTAGGACTCTTATTATTAGCTATGGTTGTTCTCAATCCTTCAAAAGTAGCTGCTTGTAGAAATTATCCTGAAATTTCTTCTAACTCTTAAAGCAGGTGATTAGTGTTACCTTTGCTTTCAATATTATTAGTATATATATGCTTACACACTTTGAATTATTATATTAAATTAATGGTTGTTCTAATCATAAAAATCACATTCATTCACTATTGGTTATGATATAATATAAATATTGAAACTGAAGAATAAATTGAGATTTTGAAGATAAAGAATGAGTAGTATGATCTCAAACTGCGAGCAGTGTGATATCAAAATTAACAGAACCCAGTGAAGAAGAGAAATAATGGAGTAAATTGAAAATAAATGAGTGTCAAAATTGAGAAGTAATTTTCTACGGTCAAATTATTCATCAAGAAAATATAAAAAAGTTGACATTTATGATATTTGTTAAAAATATATATTAATTTTGATATTTTCTAGGGGTGGTTATTATGTATATTGTTTACTTGCTAAATATTAGTACCTTAATAATTTTTAAGAACTAAAAAGTTCATTTCTATTTAATTAATTTACAGAAAAAATATCCAAATCAAATGGTAATGAAGTAGAAGGTTCTGGTGGAATAGGACGAGTTAAGCTGCTGGGGGCTCCAGGCCAATAGATTGCAAAATATGTTGCGAAAGGAAATTCTGCTATGCTTGTTATTGCAATTTGCAAGGGACCTCCTCCTAGCATAGTTACTATACCAGAATAATAATTTATGAACATTTTATATATATGGTTTGTGTGTTGCTTTTTAAAATAAAATATTGAAAGAGGAGGAATAGAATAAAAATTATATTGATGGAAAATAAAAGAAGATGAAGTCAGTCTTTAATGATATATATGGTTTAATTTTTTATTCTTTCGCTTATCCAGGATAAACTACTAAAATCGTCTCCAATTTTAAATATACTAACAAAAATATTTTTTATTTTTAATAAAAACGAAAATATTGATTTTACATTTTTTTTTCATTTTTTTCGTTAATGGCAAAAAAAAAATTAAAAAAAAAGTTCAAATTTTTTATTTTTTATTATGTATATTTAAATAATTATTATTCAAATATTTCTACAAAATTTTGGATAAAGTACAGAAGTAATTTATTAGATATAAAGTCATTGCCACTCAAAAATTACAATAATACTCCACATCTATATAAAAAACTTAACCAAGTCATCCAAACACTTTTTTGTTAACGTGCCTCTCTCCTCCCCCAAGTTACCCGCCCTCCTCTCCCTCCTATTAACGTAAACTTCTTCTTCAACGTAAACATTCTTTAACATTAACGATTTGCATTGTAATTTTCGGATCTGCAATCTCGGTTGTTCGTCCTTCTTCTTTTTTCTTTTCTTTTGCTCGTTGTTCTTCTCTGTTGCTCGTCCTTCTTCTTCCTATTCTTCTTCGTTTTCTTCTTCGATTTGTGGATTAATCTTTTTCGTTTTCAGATTTCAATATTCTATCAAAATAATGAACGATTCAACTTCAAATCAGTTGAAGGAGAGCGATTTGGGTTATTTTTCTGAAACGAATCAAGCGGAAGAGGTTTGGATTATTTTTTGAATCAAATTGAATGGAATACAATTGCTAAATTGAATTGAATTGAATGTACGCAGGTGTTCTGAATTGAATTGAATTGATAATCTCTAAATTGTAGACACAGGTGTTTTGAATTTGATTTTATATAATGGATAATGTTACGTTTATTTAGTACTATACAGTTGATTCAACTTAATAATGTCTTCGGTTCATTATGCAGAAAGCTATTTTGAATTTGATTTTATATAATAGATAATGTTCTGTTCATTTAGTACTATACAGTTGATTCACCTTAATAAGGTGTTCGGTTCATTATGTATAATGTAACACCTTAACTTTTAGCACCTCATGATCGTACTAAAATCCCAGGCGTCACTTACCTCTAAACCTTCAATTTCATACTATAGTTATTTAATATTGAGTTTTCGTGAATACGAATAGAACTCTTACTAGGAAAACGAAAGGAGATTTTATTTTAAACCACTTAATCACAGAAGTATATATATCCACATAACTTTATATACATAGACATATTTCAAAGAGCCTCAATTACAAGTCCTACCCCTCTAAAAATCAAAATAATAAATGACAAAGGGAAAATAAATTCTAACAACTCAACTTGTGAAAATAATCTTCTATACTCCTATAACTTCATACTAAACCTTTGCACCAGTAGCTGAAAGGGGGTAGAGATAGGGGGTAAAAATTAGGGAGTTCTTAGTAGGGTTACGGTAGTTAGTTAAGTTTGTTTTATTATGTTTTTAGCAAATAACAACAGTCAACAAAGTACAATCCAACTCAGCAATTACAGAACATAGAGTCCAATCATAAGCACACACAATCATAGAAAACACAATTACAAACAAATATACGCAAACAAGGATGATGCATGTCTAGTTCTATCGCAGGCCATGAGCTCATGTGTCGGTTGCCTACCCGCTCCCGACATTACGTACCCGGGCACCAGTCCCAGATATGGCTTTTCCAGATGTATACTGTGTGCTTATAAGTCTTACGGCTAAGCCGCATACAATGTGACTTTCAATGTGCTTACATTTGGAAAACATTTATCAGTGTGTGGGCGTTCCCACTATACATTTGGCTCTAAGGCCCAAACAAGGTTGCATCTGCTCTCCTGTGGCAGATAGTCTTTTAAAGCTTTATCTTTGCCCTCTACTCTCCTGTGGTAGATATCCCTTTAGTTAATACATTCTTTTTTTTTTTTCTGTGCTCTGCTCTCCTGTGGCCCAAATTTGTTAGGTTCTTTTAATCTTTGTTCTCTGCTCTCCTGTGGCAATATTCCTTTAATTATTAATACATTCCTTTCTCTTATATTCTCTGCTCTCCTGTAGCAGAGATTCGTTAGATTCTTTTAATATTTGCTCTCTACTCTTCTGTAGCAGAGGTTCTTTAGATTCTTTTAATATTTGCTCTCTACTCTTCTGTGGCAGAGGTTCTTTAATATTTTTCTTTTCTTTTCTTTTCTTTCTTCTTCTTTTCTTTCCTATAATTTCATAATAAAATTTATCTTCGCATTATTCCCTCGCCTCTCCCTAAGTGCCTTATGAAAAAGAATTATAAAGTAATTTAAATGAGTCTGCGTTATCTAAAACTTTTAAAATAATATTTTATACAATTATATTTGAACCCTCACTTATTTTTATACTTATAAAAATAACCCTAAATTTTTATAAAATATCCAAAATACCTAAAAACTTATATAATTACAAATTGTACCTCGATTTTTATATACAAATACAATATTATCCTTTAAAAATAAAGTTTTAATATTAATCTTCCTCTTATACCCAAAATCGAAACCCTTAGCCCTTTCCTTAAAAAAATATTACTTGTATTTTAATCCTTTTTGAGTCTTTCGGTTACCGATTTTTTTCAACTGTTAATTTAATCAACTACTAAATCTAATCAATTTTCTCAAAATGCCACATTAAACAGTCGCAAAACTATTAAAACAACCACAGCTGAGCTGTTCCTCATAGCCAAACCAACAAATCACAAGCAACAACAATAATTCAACATAAACTTATTCAAACTCAAATAATAATCAACCAAATCAACATTCACTTATCAAATTCATATTTAATTATTATAAAGTTACCAAATCCTACCTCCATACAAAAATCACAACAACGAAAATTTCGAAAATTTTTTTTGACCGAGTTGCTGAAAAAGAAAACGTCAGAAATCACTTGTACCTCCTAGACCTCCAATTGACCGAACTCAAAGAGAAGGGAAACTATGTTACCGTCAGCTTTCACCAAACAAAAATGATACCAATATATAAAGAAAAAAAATACCAATATTTTTATCGGATTAGATTTTTTTATTGGAGTTACAGATTTTAAAAAATCGAGATCGAAAGAGTTAAGGTTCCATGATTTTTCGTCACTCACACTCTCGGTTACTTGTATTCTTTTCTTTTCTTCAAAGGTTCGGTTTCTAAGAGTAAAGTACTATACAATTGTTTCACCTTAATAACGTGTTCGGTTTATTATACATAAAGCTGTTTTAAATTTGATTTTATATAATAAATAATGTTCCGTTTATTTAGTATTACACAATTGATTCATCTTAATAACGTGTTCGGTTTATTACGTAGAAAGCTATTTTGAAACTGAATACTGATAGAAATATTTTTGTAATAGTGATATATGCACTTTTTCGGTCCATCCAATGTATTAATTTCAGTTCATTTAAGTTTTTAGGGCTATTCATGTTTGATAAATATCCTGATTCTATTCACTGTGAACTTGGAACAAAACAACAGCCAGACAATTCTAACAGATATATACATTAGTATCTCAGACTGACAGGACAAGAATTAATCCATCTTAAATCAAATATATACATTAACATTAGATTTTCAATAACATTTACATTAATATTCACATATATACATTCAAAGAAGCAGTGTTTATTTTTTAAACAAGTTAAACAAAATAGTGTTAATTACAACCAATCAAACAAAGTATATCCTATTTACTATTTAAATCTCCAAATGTGAATTTACACTAAGGGCTGGAGAACAGCAAATGGCTTCGGGAGTCTTATTGCTTCAAATGCCCGAATCACTTGGTCTCTCATTCTATACATATGCATACGTTATAGCGCGGCTTCTCCTTCTTTGTCACCATTGTCTTCTTCATTTTTGCTGTAAGGACAAAAAAAATTTGGTCAATAATTCACTTAATACACTGACAAGCACAAGCATACACTTTTTAATCAAGTGAATCAAAATTAGTAACTCCACTGAATCGAACAACATTCATGTGCTGAATAAAACGTGATAAACATTTAATCATCAAGAAAAATATTACTGCATGCACAAGGACTCAATTGAACACACTAACAATCAAGTGAATCAAAATGAGCAACTCCACTGAACCGAACAACATTCATGTGCTGAATAAAACGTGATAAACATTCAATCATCAAGAAAAATATTTCTGCATGCACAATGATTCAAATGAACAAACTAACAATCAAGTGAATCAAAATAAGCAACTCCACTGAATCGAAAAATATTCATGTGCTGAATAAAACGTGATAAATATTTAATCATCAAGAAAAATATTTCTGCAGGTACAAGGACTCAACTGAACAGACTAACAATCAAGTGAATCGAAATGACCAACACCAATGACCCGATCAATATATCACAGAAAGAAAATAATAGCACATTTTCTATTCGTATGTCCTAGTTACACAATAAAAATGGATTCAGAATAAGCCGATCTACTAAATGAAGCAACTCAATCTACTAAACCTTAAATCGAACTAGGAGAAACGCGAGTTTTGAGAGAAATTAAATGAACATAATAACAACAATTTTTCTCATACCTTGCGGAGTCTCTTTTCTTGTTTTTGTTTGTTTTTTCTTCTTTCTTTTGAAAGTTTGACACAATTCTGGAGTAGGAGCAGTTTCTGCAGAAAACACAATGGAGGTTTGAGAGATTTTGAGAGAGATTTGAACTTTTCTAGTGGCGATTTCGAGGTTGAAAAAAGAACGTTATTTCATAATAAAAGCATGAATGAATGTTAAACGTTTCCAGAATTTGGATGCATAAATACATGTTCATTTAATGGGATTGGATTTTTTTGGTGTTGGACTAGCTTGGATAGACTTAGATGAAAAATTATATGGATGTGTAACCCAATTAAAAAAATTAATATTTTTTCTTATTTTTATCATATTTTTTAATATTTTAAAAAAATTTCTATCATTATCAAAGTGAAAGATCCTTTTATATCATCTTCAAAAATCGTCGGTGGTTTACCATCACTTATATTTATTTTCCTTTTTCCAACCACAAGGACCTTAAAGATATTAATTAAGAAAAATAAAAATATTGGGTGAAAAAATTATTTTTGTAACTAAATTTAACTTGGTCTTTTTTTTTTCTTTTTTCTGTATCTCCTCCTTCAGTCCTTCTTCATCTTAGTTTTATTATCCTAATAAATTATTAGACTAATTTAATTAAATTTTGTTACTAAAATATCTACATAGTAATTAATATTATTATTTTTTGTCAACAATAATTTATACTTATATTTACAAATATTTTTGTATGATTATATATATATAATTTATGATAACTTTTTTTCTATGGCATCTCTCAACTTGATAGGTCAAGGATTAATTTATTGCGGATCGAAGTTCTATCTAAGGATTTGTCACTGGTCAATAGATTGTTGTATACATAAGACAAAATTTAAACTCGCAACACTTTTTTAAGTGTATTAGTGAACTAACTATTAGACTGGTCCATTTTGTTTCATAATTATTATCATCGTTATAATATTTTACAACAGATAGCATTCTGTCACCAAAAATATTGACGTGGCGCATTCTAATCTAATATCTCTCTCTTCTCAATCTAATTTGAAAAAATATTTTTTTTATAATTATATAAAAATTAACATTTAATGCATAATTATATTAATTTTTACTAATTCTAATTTTCAATTATTACAATATAATTTTAAATCAAATATAATTAGTGGCAAATTGATATCGATATATATATAAAAAATTAGACATAAATTTATAGTCTAATTGTCATAAATATAATATATTCGTTAATAATAATAAATTGATATTGATATCTCAATAATAATTCTAATTGCCATAAATATATACAATACTAATGTTAATAGTGGGAAATTGATATTGATATCAATAATGAAAGATTAAACATAAATTTGTAATTCTAATTTCTATAAATATAATACTAATGTTAATAGTAGTAAATTGATATTGAAATTAATAATTCAATAATTAATTTTATGCCACTAATGGTTATATATAGTGTTTCTTTTGTGTGGTTCATGAGTCTAAATTTCAGAACTAAAGCTAAAGCGTTTTTTTTTTTTAATTCATTATTTTTTTTTGGCTATTTCATAGAATAAGAATGTATTTTTTGTTTTTTATCGAAGTTGATCTTTTAAGGTACAAGTTATAATTTTGTATAATTTTTTTATGTAGTTATTCCATGATTATTCTTGAGTAATGCTAGGGAACCAAAAGGGTATTAGCCAAAAACCAGTCAAATATCTTTAGGTGAATCCAAAATTTCTACGAGTTAATATATATGGATGTTTCTTCTGCTAAGTATTAGAATGTTTCTTTTTCATATTAAATAGATGTTCTTTTATGTATTTTTCGAATTTTTTTGTATTACAAATGTGAATGTCTCTATTTCTTTCAGAATTTCATAATTTTTTAAAATTTTATAGATATTTAATTATTTTTGCTAAAATATAACTGGATATTTCTTTTGTTAAGTATTAGGATGTTTTTTTCATATTAAATGAATGTTTTTTTTTATATTTCTGTAATTGTTCAAAGAATCTTTTTGACTAAGATCAAGTGTGTAGTTTGCAGTCTCTTTAATCATCAAAACAGCACCTAATATCTCAAAACGCAGAGAACAACATCGTGATGAACTGCGACTCAAAATACTCAGAATTGAGGATGGGAGTTTTTGAAGAGTGGCGGTGAGTATAAGGCGCACTAAGCTAATAGAAATAATAATCAGGTTCTTGCGCAGAGACAAAAAAATAAAAAATATGGAGAACAAATTGGTGCAATGACTAGAGAGGAGTGGCACGAAACAGAGGCATTAGGAAAGTTGTTAGGTAGGAAAAGCGACGAGCAACTCCTTCCACCATGAAGAACTGAAGTGGAGGATTGCGGAGGAAGATTAGGAAATAGATCCTTGGCGTTCTGAGCTCAAAGACAACACCACTCGTGGCGAATCTGATGGGGAGGCGGAGAGAGCCTGACGGTGAGAGAGAGGAGTCTGTGTATGTAATTGTTGGAGGTGGGTAGGTTAATGTGAGAGAGAAGAGAAAGGTTTTTATAGGTTTTAATTAGGATTACCAATTTTAAATTTTTTAAATTTTGAATTTAAAAAATTTAAAATTAATTAATTATTAATATAAATAAATGTGGTTTTGTTTAATTTTTAGCTGGTAACCTCTTGGTTCCATATACTTTTCTTTCTTTTAATAATTTGATGTTTATTGTTACTCAAATTTTTTTTTTTGTCTAATTTTATTACAATGCGATTATTTTTTGCCATAATTGTTTACAATGCACCACATCCATCAAGTATCATTTCAAGATGTATTTCCTGATTTGGACATTATTGAATTTCTTTAACCTATATATACATTTATATAGGTGCAAAATACACCTTAAGTTGTTGATGAGACTGATGTTGTCTCTTTCATAGTGTTTGAGCGCGAGACTCAGAATTTTTTTAAAAAGAGTTGCAATGAAATACATCAATCTATATTTGAAAATGTTTGTATTTAAATTAAATTTAAAAATAGTCAAATATTATATTTTATATTAACGTAATGATTAATATAATTGTTCTATTTTATTATAGAGGTTAAGTGCAAATATTTTTTTTAAAGATATATATACATTTAGAGACAAACTCGTGTTTTTTAAAATAAATGCCAAAATTTAAAATATTAATTCTTATTAATCATACACGTATCATGGAAGTAAAATGTCCCAAGATAAGAAATCCATTTTGACATTCAAGAAAAAATACAAAATTATAGTCTCATTATGATTGATTGTCCAAAATTATACTTATAGTCTCATTCGATGGCTGTTTTATGCTAGGAGAAAAAAGATTGTTGCATATTTTGTTGCTAATATTTTTTCCCCCTACTTCAAACAATATTGACTTTCTACAACTCTTCTTCTCCTGCTGGTTACAGATTGATAGCATAATGTCAACAAGAACGGAAAATGAGAATGATGCGAGCATACTGTTAAAATCTGGGCTAAAATTAAGTCCAATTCAACAGATCGTAGAGTAATATTAAATTAAAAAAAAAGATAAGTGTAAGCCCAATATATCCGTAGACCATACAGTTAAAATTGAGGAGGTGTTAACGACCCAAAAGGGATGTCCAAAAAACGAAAAAACCCGAAAGGAAAAAAATTTGACGTGTTGTTAAAATATGTCAGAAGTGGGATTTGAACCCACGCCCTCTTTCGAAGACCAGAACTTGAGTCTGGCGCCTTAGACCACTCGGCCATCCTGACCTTTTGTTATTGGTTTCTCGATTTGTTTTTTATAAATATCTATTCAATTGTTTTTTAGTTTATTTTTCTTCCGTCCTCAACCATCTATCATGTATGTACAATTGTACATGTTTTTAAAAGGTTATGTATTCGTTTCTTGTGATCGTATTATTTGTGGGGAAAATAAAAAGAAAATATTGGATACTGACAGATAAGATGAAGAATGGATACACCAAGTCAATTATTTATCATGCCAAAGGTAACGATTATTAATGTGTTATATTTTGTCTGTTTATGCACAACATTGCACTTTATTTATTGTTTACCAATTAACACTCATCTTATTAATCTAGTACTTAGATAAATAAACTCGAGTAATACGCCAAATCACTCTTTAATGAATTTTTGTTTGGACATTTTAATTTTCTATAAATTTTAATTACCAAATAAGGCATCACTATTTATTTTATTAAACAAATCAATTTTCTTGTTCTAAGTCTTCTGTTACAAGTTGACAACTTACTTGTTTAGAGGAGAATTTGATTAAATGTATGAACATGTAATAAAAAAAAAACTTGACGTAAAAATTAATTTGTCTAACAAATAAAAAATAGAAGTAATTTGATAATTAAAATTTGTGAAACACAAATTTGACTAAAAATTCCATTCTATTACTCTAACTCAATTCAATACTAGGCACCCCTACTAGTTTTTTTTAAATGAAAATTACACATTTTAATCATGTTTAGATACTTCGGAACGACATCACTTTTTAACACAATAGTGATTAGCGTCAACACTAAATTGAAATTTGCAATCACAATATTGGACTATCAAGGACAAAGAAACAATTTTGGCACAAAGTACCACTAAAACAAATGTAAAGCAGACATAGTCAACTTGAATATACTGATAGGTAAGTGTTAACTATTAAGTACACCGTTACAGTTATTAACGGATTCAGTAAGAAAATTTAACTATTCCGGTAAGCAAATCATTCATTTTCTTTGCACAGTATACTCAGTGCTATTTGTGTTCAAAATCCACAAGAACTAGATTCTCTGATTTTACATGTTTGTCTTAAAGAAAATGGGAGAATAAATCCATCACCATTGAACAAGATTCAAACATCAAACTAGAAGATAATACCAAATCTAGACCTTCAAAAAGTTAAGGAAAATGTACACAAGGCAGAGAAGTAAAACACACAGATTGGCATGATTCAAACTCACTGTTTCAAAGAAAACAGTACTAAATTGTTCCAGCTACAAGAATGGAGCCCTGATCATGGAAATGAAACTGAAAGGTGGTGTATCACTTCATCTTAGCCTCTGTAAAGAGAACATGGCGGTTAACCCTTGGATCGTACTTGCGAAACTCGAGCTTCTCTGTGAACTGCCTTGGCTTCCTCTTCACATAGAAAAATCCAGTCCCAGCAGCAGACACTAGTTTTACAAACATTTGAGCCTTCTTCTTCTTGTCCCCCATTCCTTACTCTAAACACAACGAAACCATTTACTTCAGTTTTTTTCCCCTCCTCTTCAACAATTAAAAATAAGAATTTGATTTTAATGAAATATAAAACAGATTCACACTTGCATTTAATTATATCTCGTCACGTCAATAAAAAACAACTATTTTTTACACCTACCATGTGAATGATAATCCAAAAAGAAGATTGTAATTATATGATTGAAAGGTGAAATAATTAATAATGCACACATTTGGTAAAGTCTATTTTATCTTCAGATCCTTTCTTTCCCTCAAAGACTACCCTAACTCAAGAAGCACACTTTGGAAATTTGATACAGCAGCAACATAATACCTTTAAATACAATAATTTCCTATGAAATCAATGTACAATAGATAATGAGTTCCACAAGATATCACATCAAATCTGAGTGTTTTGCGGGGAATATCATGAATTTGATTCTGTTTCCATCAAACACAGAGGCAAACGGTAATTTCTATTCTATTTTTTGTCTGCTTATTTTTCTTTCATAAATTAAAATTATTAAAGAAGGTTAATATGTTTATTATGATGACAATATAAACATGTTCGTAATGAGAAAATTACAAAAGCATGATTACCAAATGGTCAATCCCACTGAATGCTCTATAAAATATGCTTAGAGATCATGGTTTCAAAAATTATAGATACAATGAAACCGAACGAGAAAGAGAGAGAGACCTTAATTGTGTGAGCTGTGGATCTGTTGTCGCACGGCGGAGCAAAGCAATGGCACCGAGGTCGTTGGTGAACGAGGAAGGAGAAGATACTGCGATTGAAGGCAGCGACAAGGTGCTAAATGCCAACGAGGACGGAGGTGCAATGACCGGTGGTGGCGCGATGAATGAGACTGGCGCTAGTGGTTCTGCGGGTGTGCTTCACCGCGACCTCGCGAACAAGCACGGCGGAGCTGTTGCGACGTAAAAAAGAGACAATGGGAGTACTGAGCACTGACATTCAGTGACCAGACGAAGACGATGGCGACCAGAGGGCAGACGAGTATAACAGCGACCAGAGGGCAGACGAAGACGACGGCTACCACGATGAAGCTGCTCGACAAAGACGACGACGGTGGTGGAGGCTAGGGTTGCCGTTTGAGCCTTTGGAGTTTGAAAGCTAGGGTTGGCTGGGTTGCTTTCTGATTCAGAAAGGGAGCTGGATTGCTGGAAGGAGGAGTGAGTGAGTGAGGTTGTGAGGGTGCTGTAGTTGAAAAATTCAACACCATGTTCAAGTTCATGCCCTTGTACGGAGAAGAACAAAAGAATGCTTCTAAATTAAAGTACAACTAGTTACTCTTACCTCATTAAGCTTTGTTGATTTTTCACTAATTTCAAATTTCAATATGTATCTAATATAAAATCTATACCAAAGTTCTGAAAGCTGAACCGGTCAGCAAACCACTCTAGTTACTGGTTCACTAGTTTATTGGTCCAACCGGTTCAATCGTAGTCCAACCGAAAAAACCGTTATAATAAAATAATAATAAATTATAAATAAATATCCTAAAACATAATTCTAGTCTAATATAAATCTTAAGATGTCTTCTAAACACTACACAAATGTCATCAACCAAAGTCTTATGAACTTATTTAAGTACAAACTCAAAATTGAAACACAAACAAAACAGCAGCAATTCAATTTCCAGCAGCACATCACTATGCAAAAAAACACAAAATCCTACATAACTGAAATCAATAAATCATGAAGACAGTCACCATCTAGGCATAATTAAGTCGCAAAACAGTAAAACACAAACACAAAACAGCAGCAATTCAATCTCCAGCAGCACATCACTATGCAAACAAATCACAAAATCCTACATAACTGAAATAAATAATCATGAAGACAGTCACCATCTAAGCATAATTAAATCACAAAACAGTAAAACAAACACAAACACACACAAAACAGCAGCAATTCAGTTTTCAGCAGCACATCACTACGCAGAGAAATCACAAAACACAAAACATCAGCACAACAACAGCACAGCAGAACATATGCTGAATTAACTAACTTAACAATCTAAGCACAATTAGGCCCAAAGCATAATTTTAATTGACTTAAGTAAACACAAAAAAGCTCAGCAGTGAACAGCAGAGAGCCAAAAAACACAGCACAGGAGCGAAGAAGACACAAACCACAGTACAACACAGCATAGCAGTAGTGAACAGAGCCATTCAATAATCAATATAATTTGATAATTTCTGAACTAAAAAACAAACACGAACAGCAGGCACTAGTAGTGAGCTATGTGATACAATAAGAGTATTAAGCACCAACTTAAATTACAAGTATTCCTTTAGGCAATGAGCACAAAATTTATCATCAAGAAACTTTAACAAAATTTAACAACAGAAAAAAATAAAAGCACGAAAAAACCAGTAACAATTTATCGGAATCAATTTATCATCAATCAGTAATAATCAATCCCGAACAAACAAGAACAAGCCAGTAAATCAATCCAGAACAAACAAGAACAAGCCAGTAACAGTTAATCAACCCAGAACAAACAAGAACAAGCCAGTAACAGAGTTAAAATTTATTATCAAGCAGTGAGCAAGGCCAATCAACCAAGGAAAAGCACCGAGCACTGACGGAGCATCCGAGGCATTACCTTCGGCGAAGGCAGTGACCAGAGATTTGAGGGAGAGCCACAGACGACGGGAAGCTGGCGACGAACACTGGCGAGCTGGCGACGAACGACGGGGAGCTAGCGACGAACACGACAGAGGGACGACGGCGGAGCAGGACCTGGAGACGCTGGCGTTGGCGGAATGGAAGGGCCTTCGAGCACGACGAAACAGGAGGATTGGCGAACGACCACGACGAACCAGGCGGCGACGGTGAGACCAACGGCGGCGCGATGAGACTAGGGTTGTGTTTTGGACAGAAATAATGAGATTATGTACGACACTGAGGAATCAGGAATGGGGCTCTAGAGGGAGGCAAGGGCTTCAGGTGACTGAGGAGTGAGGACGAGAACCTGGCTCTTTTTTTAAACAAAATGCAAAAACGATGCCGTTTCATAGAACCGGCCGGGTTCCGGTTCGATCCGATCGACCGGTTCAACGATTTTAAGCAATTTTTAAACTAGCGGCTTCTCTTGCTGGACCGAACCGCAAAGCCTTCAGGTTTCCGGTTGGACCGGTTCGGTCCGGTTTCAGAACCCTGGTAATTTCTATTGTATTTTTTGTCTGCTTATTTTTTTTTTCATAAATTAAAATTAGAGTAATTACCTAAATCGGTCCCCGAGGATTTTAGAATTGGACATTTTAGTCTCCAAGAAAAATTAATACACAGATTAGTCCCAAGGTTTTACTCCGGCAGACAAATCAATCCCCAGTTCATTTTCCGGCAGAGTAATTACCCAGATCAGTCCCCAAAGATTTTAAAAACGGACATTTTAGTCCCCAAGAAAAATTAATGTACAAATCAATCCCCAATAAATCTTAGGAAGAATTAGGTTGGAATAGGAAAAAATTTCCTATCTTTTTTTCATCCCCTTAACAAGAATAAGGTAATAATTTCACTATTTGGGTGATTGACAGAGTATTTTGTATTTATTATGCATAGAATACATTACACCACTCAAATAAAATAGACTTCCGAAATGCGGATATATTTGAATTAAAGGAATTGGTATGGTATTAATTAAAAGGAAATGAAATAAAAAATATTCAATAGAAAAATTTAATAACCCAGCTAGAAAACAATTGATACAGTTGGATCCCCCACCCCAATTAGTCGTACCTTTAAAGTCCACTTCTTCCCCATACTACGAGAGAAAGGGAAAATGTGAAAACTACCATTAAAGCAGCCCAAGCAAGATTTACTATATCCATGTGAATTTTTTCTCCTATCTCTATAAAAAATATCACTATGAAGGAATTATTTTACTATTGTTCACTAATTCTTGTTGTTTTTTTTTGGTATTAATCTAATCACTGAGAATACTAGAAACTATAATAACTATATATATTTATTTAAATCGCTGGTACAGAGTCAAAGGGGGATTCGATTCTGCACTAAAACTGTTATATTAACACGAAACTATTCAATAAATTCTATTAGAACATCAAACAAGTTTTGATCAGATTTCTAGTAGAGTCGGAAAACATTACAGATAAATTCTTTTTTCCTCTCATTTTTTTAATTAAAAGGTCATGCGCATTTTCTTTTATATGAGCCTGCTTAGCTCAGAGGTTAGAGCATCGCATTTGTAATGCGATGGTCATCGGTTCGATTCCGATAGCCGGCTTTTCTCTTTTTGTTGTTGTTTTATTTAAAAAAAATGGATAATGTCTTTTTTTTAGGAATCCAAAATTGGTGAAGTTTGATCTCTGTAGAACAACTCAAGAAACAAACCTCCTTTTTTCTCTATAAATAGAATAAGGTTCAGATATTGATAGAATTCATACAATTCTTCTTTGTACTACAATGCTTTTGTGAATTTCGCTTCATTTCTCATATCATATTTGTCATTTAGTTTAGTTTTAATTTCGATTTTTCATTTTTTAATTAAAAAGGAGTCTTTATGTCACGCTACAGAGGGCCTCGTTTCAAAAAAATACGCCGTCTGGGGACTTTACCTGGACTAACTAGTAAAAAGCCTGGGGGAAGAATCCGCACGAATCGGATTTTTTGAGGAGCATATCGAGAGAGAATTGGATTTGGTTAGACAATGTGTGGTTGGTAAACAAGGATCGGTTTTTTAGCAAGGTACGGAATGTATCATCAAATATTCAATATGATTCCACGAGATCTAGTTTCATTCAAGTAACGGATTCTAGCCAATTGAAAGGATCTTCTGATCAATCCAGGGATTCCATTAGGAATGAGGATTCGGAATATCACACATTGACCAATCAAAGAGAGATTCAACAACTAAAAGAAAGATCGATTTGAATTGGTTAGTTATCCAGTAAAGTAACAAGTAAAAAAAATAGCAGTAATAGATACTTTCTATTTGATGACAGAAAAAAAAGACTCTTTCGTGGTTGATAGAGTTTTATTTTTAAATAAGATATGGAAAGACAAAAAAACTGCGGAACCCGAGTTTGAGGGATGGGATCTCATATCCTTTTTCTTCTGTTATAGTATAGTAAAGGAATGGAATCCACGACTAAATCTAATGATAAAAAAGTGAAAGGGCATTCTAAGGTAACTCGTTTTTTGTTTTAAATAAAAAAAATCGAACAAATTACATACAATAAAAAAGAGGGGGCCCGATTTTTCCGATTTTTTTCCATAGAAATTCAAGAATTAAGTTAAACAACAAAGTTCTTTTTTATTATTATAATTTTAATTATTTTATTAATATCTTTTTTTAATTCTTTATTTTAAATTATTAAATATTTCGAAATAGAACTGAATAAATATTCTATTTTAGAATAGAAAGAAGAAATATAAATATTCTAGAAACTAGAAATAAAAAAATAATTTGAAATTCTTTTTGGATTATTTTACTCAACTTACGAGTTGCTCAAAAAATCTGTTGATTTTGAACCATAGGATGGATAGTTGTCATAGGTGATGAATTGATTTCTTACCGATGTCACTCTCTTTTTGTTCGTCTATAATGATTGATAAATCCACAAATCTCAATTGTATTTCTCAAATGGTATCTTTTTCTTCTTCTCCTATTTGATTGTATTTCCTTAGAAACTTAGGGAAGTGCTTTGTAAACATACGTATAAAAAGAACTTATTTCATTTAGTTTATTTATGCCCACTATAACTAGTTATTTCGGTTTTCTACTAGCGGCTTTTAGCATAACCTCAGCTCTTTTTATCAGTCTGAGTAAGATACGACTTATTTGATTTTCAAATTGGAATTGAATTAGAGATTTTCTAATACTACTAGATATTCTTGAGTTCTTTATCATGTTAATTTCCAATTCTTGCTTGATCATTGAGATTCGTGGTCAATACAGATTAATTAATATTTAGTTTAAGTATAAAGGATATATATTACCTCTGGGTAATTACTCTGCCGGAAAATGAATTGGGGACTAATTTGTCTGCCGGAATAAAATCTTGAAGACTGATCCGTGTATTAATTTTCCTTAGGGACTAAAATGTCCGATTTTAAAATCTTCGGGGACTGATTTGGGTAATTACTCTTAAAATTATTAAAAAAGGTTAATATGTTTATTACGATGACAATATAAACATGTTCGTAATGAGCAAATTACAAAAGCATGATTTCCAAATAGTCAATCCCACTAAATACTCTATAAAATATGCTTAGAAATCATGGCTTCAAAAATTATAGATACACTAAAGCCCAACTGAGAGAGAGAGAGAGAGCGCTTAATTGTGTGAGGCAGTGGCGTGGGGTGTTGCCGCAACTGCAATGTGCGACGGCAGAATGAGATGTTTTAAGATTTTAGGGGTTTTCCGTTTTCACTTTTCGGGGTTCCAAAGGACAGAGCCACATTGGTATATTCAATATTCATGGATGCATTATAATACTTCTTTGTATTACATATGTATTTATGAAGACCATCAAATGGTGTCGTGGTGTAGTTGGTTATCACGTCAGTCTAACACACTGAAGGTCTCCGGTTCGAGTCCGGGCGACGCCAATTTCTTCCTCTTTTGCTTTTAGCAATCATTAGTTCATTACCTTTTAAGATATCTCAAGTGAAGCCATCGATCACCCACCTCCTTTTACATAACATTCTTTTCTTAGGGTAATACTTCTTCAATTAGAAACACAACATTCTATATACATAATATTTTATTATCTTGGAAGAATCCAAAACAGTGAAACAAACCAATAATTGAATCATTCATTAAATCATGTGACTTCTCATAAATAAAATTCAGTAAATTAAATTTCTCTGCTGCAAATGCAATGGTCTTAATCATATGATAGGAATCAGATCCACTCCTAAATGTATATCCCAATTCATCTTCGTATGGAAGAATTCATACATGATATTATTTTCTGTGCATCTCCAATAATTAACAACTCACCCAATGATTGATTTTAATATCTATTTAACTAATTTGAATATATATATATTCTTAAACAACACTTTACGTTAATTACTAAATCCTATACTTTTAAATTAATAACATGAAACAATTTGATATTAATAGTATAGTATCTCAAAATAAATTCAAATGTTACCTAGAAATAGAATATCTTTAAATTAAAAAATTTTAATATCTCAATTTTTTTTATTAAGTTTTGATTTAATTTTATAAATTATTATGTTAATAGTCAATTAAAATTTCTGAAGATATGTTGTGGTGTCACTTATGATTTAACGTGCCATATTAACAAAATTTTGACACTATTTATAAAAAAAGTAATGAAATGACTAACATTACTAATTTATAATTTTTAAAAGACGAATTTGATTAAAAAAATTTTTTGAGAATCTTATGATTATTTTATTTTAATTTAATAAAAGATTATAATAAATACCTCCTATTGTAACTGTTGTAGAGTAATTTTAGAAGTGCGAAAAATCTTTTTGATTTCGTAATAAAATCATAAGGACAAAAAAGATTGAGTAAATCTCTCTTATTGCATCGAAAAATTGGATAATAAATTAGATAAACTAAATTAAGTTGAATAAATTTTCTTTTTGTTGTATCAAAAAATTAAAAAAAATATATAGTAATTCTTCTTTTTTTTTATTCAATTTTAACATATATTTTTTTTTATTTTTAATTCTAATTTATTTTTTTATTTCAATCATTTTCTTTTTATTTATCATTAGTTTTTTTTTTTATCAATTAGTCACTTAAAATTTCCTTGATAATAATATAATTCATGTATAAAACTAAAAGTGATTGAGATGGTAACAATTGGATGTATAATAAATAAATCTCAATTGGTAATAAATTTTGATGAGTTTAAAAAATCTTATTTTTAAAGGTTTATCTATTATGTTCCTAAGAGCATAAGTTAGGCTAATTTTTTTAATATTAAAAAATTTTTGGTGTAACACTCAATTATTGGATTGTGTAGTATTTTTTAAAATTATGGGCAGGACAATACGTTTCTCTCGTATTGATAATACGTCTCTCTTGTATTGTTTCACTTCCATAATTTTAAAAAATATCATAAAATTCAATAATTGAGTATTACACCATAATTTTATTCATATCTAAAAAAATAAACAGATAAATTAAGATTATAAATTGATAAAATTTTTATTGAATATACAAAAATTTTAAGTATCCAATACATTTGTTTATATCTATTAAATAAAAAAAATTTAAAACCTTTTACTAATGATATTTTAAACAAATATTTGAAAATTATTTAGTTAGCTAAACTTTATCTTTAATTGTAATGGCAAATATTTAGTTGGGTTAACTAAAGTTGATCTAAATATGTGTTATGCTGATTGATTGTGCAATTAAGATTAGTAAATAATATAATTTAAGTGATGATTCAACTATATTTAAAAAAAATCAACCATAAAAGTAATATTTGAGAAGAATTTGAAAGAGAGTATTTTTTATAATAAAAAACAAAATTATGGCAATAATGAGAAATGATTGACTGCTTCAGCTAGGATAATAAGCTACAATTTTTATAAGAAGTGTCTAGTATCAAGAAGAATTAAGAAGAAAATTCAGAAATACAACATACATTTTGAGTGTTATCATTCTTTTGTATTGGGTCTCAATATATTTAGTTTAGATTTTGGAGTTTTGGTTAAAAAAAATATTTATATTTTTTTTGAGAGATTATTTTAAAAAAATCTATTAAAGAATAAGCATGACTTAGGAAGAAGAACCAAAATAATTTAAGTTTAAGCTCGAGTCTTTGTTATTGATTTTTATTTGGTCTTGACATTTTAGTTTATCTTATTTTGTGAAATTTGAAATTGTAATTTTATTTGTCTTGAGGTAAAACTGACTTGATTTATTTATTTTTATTTTGGTCTTTGAATTGGTGTTTGCGTTTTAATCTTGACGATTGATGTAGTAAAATTTTATCATAATTGTAGTAAAAACTGAACGTAAACTTTTTTATATTTTTTTAGGTTAAATCAAAATATATGGCGATATTATGTTCTCTCCTTTTTTTTGTTTTCATCTTTAAGTTTGTGCTATTGTAAAAGACAAAACGAAAAAATTTTTATGTGCTCAGAAATATGTTTCAAAATTAAAAGTGTCTTAATTTAAATTTCTTATTTTTCAAGGCCTATAAAATTCACAAGCTTTTTATTTATTTATTTATTTGAGCAATCAATATTTTGCATCTAGGTTAATCTCATGTAATGACAAAATTTTTGTAAAGTTTCATTTCTTTCATTATGAATTAAGGTTCTGAGAATCAAATTGATCATCAAACTGCTTTAGTTCAAATTTTACACCAAGTGTATTCCAGAAGATCGTTGACTTTAATACTAAAAAATATATCATAGGCTAAAAAAACTCATAAATACAGTTTCATATCCTCTAATATATGCATACAAACATGAACATTTATGCAATTTTTCTATCATCTTTGTTTCTTTTTATTATGGCAGTAATTTTTTTTTTATTTGTCTATAGATCTTTTATTAAAGAACTCAAGTTACAAGTGTATTGAATACATTGATATAAGGGTCCGTTTGAAACTCTAAAAGTTATTTCTTTTTTAATTTTTGACTTATAAAAAATTACATTAATAGTGTTTGGTACAATTTTTTAAATAAATTTTTAAATTTTTAAAAAATTATTTAAGAGCTTTTTTGAAGAAGTTAAAAAATGTGACTTCTCCTATTTTCAAAAGCTATTTTATTACTCCTATTTAGGTCCAGTTTAGGTAAATAACTTAATCAAGTTACTTTTGAAGAAATAGCTTGATGAGTTTGGAAAACTCTAAGCTAATATTTGTGATGGCTAAACATTATTAATTTGATTAATTGCAAAAATATTAATTTATATAAGTTGATTGATTAATTTTTGCTATGCAGGTATGTTTGGGCCGACAATAAAAGAAAAATGTTGCAAGCCCAATTATATTGAAAACATATTCAGCATTGATATAAAAATTAAATTGATTCTATGGCTGAATGTTTGTTGTGGTATTTGGGTCAGAATTTGTGATACAGGCCCAATTTAAATACTTGTTACTAGACCATTGAAGTTGGTCCGAAATCAAAAGAAAATTGGGCCAGATTGAATTTTGTTGCTACAAGTCCAATTATAATCCTTGCTAAGTGATCCTATGCTTGGTCCGAATCTAATTGAGAAAGAAAGCAAAGTGTTTTACTTCCAACGGATCCCACCTTTCATTAAATGATGGATCTCAAATTCAATTAATTTGAATTTAACTTACATTGGGAACCATGAGAGAGAAAGTGTGATTGACATGATTGATTGCATTAATGCTACACGATACTCAGCATAAAGGGAAGTAAAAAAAGCAACTCATTTTAATTAATTTGTTCTATTTCATTTAATTTTTTTTCTTTCAAACTCTATCTTCTTTCTCAACTCTCTTCTCTTTTCGGTCATTACACAGCAAACCATGGAAGCTAAAGCTAGTCACTGAAGAGAAGGAGATGCACGAGACCATCACAATGGTGGCAAGAAAAAGAAAACTAAAAGTATGCTGTGGCTAAGATTCTCATAACTTGTGGTAAGATTTGGTGAAGAGATCTTGGCTTCTCCATACCAAAAATGGTTGAAGAAGATTTCGGTCAGAGAAGAAGATCCTTGGAGGGATGGCTTGTCTCTGATTCTGCTCAACCACCACAGGAGGTAGCTACAGTGGCTACGTGATGGAAGAGGCAGAAATTAGAGCAGATTAAGCTATCATCATCATGAAGCATCAAGGGCCAGGAGTTCATCTTGAAGAACAAGGCAAGGATGGAGGGCTCGGATCGATGAAGATTGATGACCAAGGAAGGATAAGAGGTAATTGCATGTTGGGTTTTACATGGGTTATCTCTTCTCTCTCTCTGGCCAAACCGGTTCAAGTTGAAGAAGAAGAAGATTGACTTGGTTTGTTTGATTTTAACCTTGGAGGCTTCTCCCTATAAGTAAGGGTGAACAGTCAGGGTTTAATTCAAGGAGTGAGAGTGCAAAGCACAGGATTCTCAGAGCTACCTAAACTAATAGAATTTTTTCTCCTTCAATGTTCTTCATTTTGTAATTTTTCTATTTAATTTTGTCTGTCTTGAGTCTCATGGAAGAAAGCAAACAGCGAGGTTTGTAAAGAAAAAGCCATAGAGCGAAAAAAGGCAGAGAGTGCAAAATTAAAAGAAAAAGCCATAGATGTCCTTAGAGTTCCTTTGTACATCTGTGTTGTGTTTCATGATTCTGTGGGAATCCCCTTGCAAGTTGGGTTAGCACTTTGCAGTGAAAGCTTGGTAGTAACCAAGTCAAGTTCAGGATTGGGTTTAGATTATGGACTTGTCCCGGATAGGAAGGGTAGTTCCTAGGGAGAATTGGTGTTTGTAATAAAAGATGATTATAGTGAAATTCCATCATTATTGTGATGGAGACTGGATGTAGGCTGCACTGCACTTAGCAGCTGAACCAGGATATATCTGGGTGTAATTTTCTCTCTCTTCTACTCTATTTTTGTTTCTGCTGCACAGGAGATAAAACTGAAAAAATATCTCGTGCTGATCGACGAGACAAAAAGAAAAGTCTCGTGGCTGGGGACGAGACAAAAGAAAAAGTCTCATGGCTGGTTACGAGACAAAAAGACAAAAAGTTTTCAGAAGTTGTTTCAAAGACCAGCAAGTGTTGTCAAGTGAAAAAGGGGCTAAGATTCAACCCCCCCTTCTCTTAGCCACTAAAACCATCAATTGGTATCAGAGCTTGGTCTCAAAGAGATCAAGCTTTGCAGCTTGGAGAAAAGATCCTGATGGCAGAAAACAGTGGCTCAAATATGGTGTCCTACAACCTGACTGAAGGATAATCAAGCAACAGACCTCCTCTTTTCAATGGGAAAAACTATACCTATTGGAAGGAGAGAATGAAGATCTTTGTGCAAGCAGTAGACTACAGACTTTGGAAGATTATCCTGGAAGGTCCTCAATATCCAACCGTCACAAGTGCCGAAGGAGTTGTCTCTCCTAAACCAGAAGCTAGCTGGACCAAAGAAGACAGAAAGAAGGTTGAGCTCAACGCCAAGGCCATCAACTTACTCAACTGTGCTATCAACTTCGAGGAATACCGACGGGTATCACGATGTACAATGGCAAAGGAAATCTGGGACAAACTCCTAGTGACTCATGAAGGAACCACCATTGTAAAGAAGACCAGGATAGATATGTTAAACAAAGAGTATGAAATGTTTTCAATGAAGGAAGGAGAATCTATTGATGAATTGTTTGAACGCTTCAACATCATCATTGTCGGCTTGGATGCTATGAGAATCAAGTATCCTGAATCTGTGCTTGTGAGAGGAGTGTTGAGATGTCTCACAAGGAGTGGGAAACAAAAGCATTAATAATTTCTGAGAGTAGTGGTCTTGATTCTATGACATATGATGACTTGAGAGGAAACCTTCTTGCTTTTGAAAACACTTATTTGAAAAAAGATTCAAAAAAGAAAGGAATTGCTTTTACATCTATGACTAATCCCCTGGATGATGAATCCAGTGATTCTGAAAATGAATTTGTGTTGTTTGCCAAAAAATTCAGGAAAATGGTGAAGCTCAAAGAGAGAGGCAAAGGAGGCAGTTCAAGAAAACAAAAGAAAGATCTCAGCAAGGTGACATGCTACAACTGTAAGGAAACGGGACACTTCAAATCCGACTGCCCTAAGTTGAAGAAGGAAGAAAAGTCGAAGAAAGAAAAGAAAAAGGGATTGATGGCATCATGGGAAGATCTGGAAAATGACTCAGAAGAAGATGAAGAATCTGAAACAATGTCTCAACCATGTCTCATGGCTGACCATGTTGAACAGGTAATTATTCCTAAACCTAACACTGAATCTCTTCATCTTATGATAGATCATCTTTCTGAAAAAATAATATGCTTTTTGCTGGATAATCAAGAACTTGAACAACAAATCACCATTCTTAAAGCGGAAAATAGTTTTCTCAAAGAAAAACTAAGGGAGGCCGAAACTGCTTGTGATCTTGTTGAAGAAAATAAGCAGTTAAAAGGCCAACTTAGGAGTTGTGAAAGTAACCATTCAGTTGTTGCATATGTAAACTGCTTTAAAGAAAATGAAGAGTTGCTTAAAGAGGTCAAAAGACTTAAAGATGACTTAGCCAAGTTCACTCAAAGTTTTGAAAATCTAAATCAAATCTTGGCTAGTCAAAAACCTCTTTATGATAAAGCTGGCTTGGGATTCTATAAATCTGTTGAGAAACCTTGTTTTGAAAACATTGCCTCATCTTCTAATGATACAAGATTTCAAAACCCAACAAGCTTTAACAAAACAGCAACTCCAAGGTTTTGTAGACTATGTAACCGAAATGGACAATTTTCCATTCAATGCTTTTTTGGTGAGAGGTTGATAGGTGATAAAGTTTACAAAGTTGTTTTTGATTATAATGACTTAGGACATAAAAGATGGTTTAACGTGAAAGGATCCAAGAAAATTTGGATACCTAAGGTCACTTGAACTTGTTTTGTAGGTATGCCTAGCATCCAAACAGAAGGAGAATATGTGGTATATGGACAGCGGATGCTCTAGGCATATGACTGGAAAGACAACCTTCTTCATAAAACTTGATGAATATGATGGAGGATTTGTCACTTTTGGTGATGATGCTAAAAGAAAGATAGTGGCTGTTGGGAAAGTTGGTAAAAGCTTTTCATCTTGTATAAATGATGTTCTTCTTGTAAATAGTTTGAAACATAATTTACTTAGTGTAAGCCAATTGTGTGATCTAGGTTTTGAAGTTATTTTTAAAAAAGTTTGTGTGTTTGGTTGTTTGTGAAAAATCTAGGGATATTTTATTTGAGGCTAAAAGGTGCAATAATGTGTATGGATTGAATCTTGAGGACTTGAAAGAACAAAATGTAACATGTTTTTACTTCCATTGAATCTGAAAAATAGCTATGGCACAGAAAGTTGGGTCATGCTAGCATGTACCAAATTTCTAAGCTAGTTAAGAAAAATCTGGTTAGAGGAATTCCAAATATCAAATTTGATAAGGATCTATCTTGTGATGCTTGCCAATTGGGCAAACAAGTAAAATCCTCTTTTAAACTAAAAGATGGAATCTCAACCAAAAGGCCATTAGAGATGTTACACATTGATCTTTTTGGTCTAATAAGAACTCAAAGTTTAGGAGGTAAACACTATGGCCTTGTGGTGGTAGATGATTACTCTAGATTTGGTTGGGTACTTTTTCTTACTCATAAAAATTATGCTTTTCATGCTTTTTCAACGCTTTGCAAGAAAATTCAAAATGAAAAAGATTTAAAAATTGCCCATTTGAGAAGTGATCATGGAAGAGAATTTGAAAACCAAGATTTTGAAAAATTCTGTGATGACTTTGGAATTGCTCATAACTTCTCATGCCCTAGAACCCCTCAACAAAATGGGGTGGTTGAGAGAAGGAATAGAAGCCTTCAAGAGATGACTAGAGCTATGCTTTGTGAGAATGAGATTCCTAAATTTCTATAGGCTGAAGCTGTAAATACAACTTGTTACATTTTGAATAGGACAATTATTAGAAAAGGGTTGAAGAAAACTCCCTATGAGCTATGGAAAGGAACCCCTCCAAATCTTAAGTATTTTCATGTTTTTGGATGAAAATGCTTTGTACTTAACAATAAAGAAAACCTTGGCAAATTCGATCCAAAATCCTATGGAGGGATGTTTGTTGGATACTCCACCACTAGCAAGGCCTATAGGATTTATCTCAAAGAACGTAGAACCATAGAGGAATCCATATATGTCTCTTTTTGTGATTCTAATTCAATTCCCAGTGCTGTGATAGAAGATGATACAGATTGTGAAGATGTTGTCAATAAAGGAACCAGTGAAGAAAATTCCAAATCTGCTCAAAATGAAGAATCTGCCAGTCCAGTTTTGTCTCGTCAGATTGGAGGAGACATTTTCATTTTGTCTCCTGAGCCAGCACGAGAAACTAAAACAGTGAGACCCCCAGAAGCTCATCAAAGCTCAACACCACTCTGGAAGCCCAGAGAATGGAAATCTATGACGGGTTATCCTCATGACTTTATCATTGGTGATCCCTCTCAAGGTGTAACAACAAGATCCTCAACCAAAAGGCAATCCGAACCAAGCAACTTTGCCCTCTTGTCACAATTGGAGCCCAACAATGTAAAACAAGCTCTTGAAGATCCATCATGGGTCAAAGCCATGCAAGAAGAGCTTGCTCAATTCGACAAGAATGAGGTTTGGACACTAGTACCTCATCCGGATGGTAAGAAAGTTACGGGTACTAAGTGGGTGTTTAAAAATAAATTAGGTGAGGATGGAAAAGTTGTTCATAACAAGGCTAGATTAGTGGCTCAAGGTTACGATCAAGAAGAGGGTATAGATTTTGATGAGTCTTTTGCTCCAGTAGCTAGAATGGAAGCAATTAGGTTGCTTCTTGCCTATGCTGCCCATAAGAGTTTCAAAATGTTTCAAATGGATGTTAAATGTGCTTTCCTTAATGGCTTTATTGATAGAAGCGTATGTGGCACAACCCCCGGGTTTTGAAGATAAAGAATTTCCAAACCATGTTTTCAAACTATCTAAGGCTCTTTATGGTCTTAGACAAGCTCCAAGGGCTTGGTATGAAAGGCTTAGTTCCTTCTTGTTGGAAAATCAATTTCAAAGGGGTACCACCGACACTACTTTATTTATTAAAGCATCTAATGATGATATCCTCCTGGTTCAAGTTTATGTTGATGACATTGTGTTTGGATCGGCCAATGTGTCCTTGTGTGAAGAGTTTGGAAAACTCATGACTAGTGAGTTTGAGATGAATTTAATGGGAGATTTAACTTTCTTTCTTGGCCTCCAAATTAAACAAACTCCTAGTGGTACCTTTATTCACCAAGGAAAGTATGCAAAAGAACTTATCAAAAATTTTGGCCTAGAAAGTTCCAAACTAATGGGAACTCCAATGCATCCTAACACAAAACTTGAAAAGGATGATGATGACAAAGATGTGGATGAAACAAGGTATAGAGGAATGATAGGATCACTCATGTACCTTACCTCCTCTAGACCGAATATTGTTCAAAGTGTGGGTGTATGCTCAAGATTTCAATCTCACCCAAAAGAATCCCATCTTTCAGCCGTTAAGCGCATCATTAGATACATTAAGGGAACTAGTAATTATGGCTTGTGGTATCCTAAATTTGATGACTTTTGTGCAGTAGAGTTTTGTGATGCAGATTATGCGGGAGATAGGGTGGATAGAAGGAGCACCTCCGGCATGTGTTGTTTTCTTGGAAGCTCACTTAACATGTGGTCAAGCAAAAAGCAAGCCATAGTGGCTCTATCCACAGCTGAAGCTGAATATATTTCTGCATCTGCATGCTGTTCACAATTAATTTGGTTTAAAATGCAGTTGGAAGATTACAAATTAAAGATCAATAGTATACCCTTATTTTGTGATAATATGAGTGCTATAAACATTTTAAAAAATCCTGTTCTGCACTCAAGAACCAAGCACATTGAAATTAAATATCATTTTATTAGAGAACATGTGCAAAAGGGTACTATTGATATTCAATTTGTAAAATCTGAAGACCAACTTGATGACATTTTTACAAAACCCCTCTGTGAAGACAGATTCTGCACTTTGAGAAAAAGCTTGGGAATGATTGATTTAAGTTCTATTGATAACTTGTGAAATTTTTGATTCTGCTCAGTTTTGTCTCATAGAAAAGCAGGAGATAAAAATTAGGGTGTGTTGGAAGGGCTGTGATCAAGGGGGAGACTGCACCGAAATTAATTCTTATGGGTCCCACCAAATCTCTTTGACCCCACTTTGACCGTTTTGTTAGTTTCTCTCGATGAAAATCACAATCTTCTTTTGTTGCCTCATCAAATCTTGTTGGAAGAGGATATTGTCAAATCAAATCTTTCTCTTCGTCTAATCCCTTGATTCTAGGAAACTACTTTTCAGTTTATTTCAAATAAAAGAGAAACTCCTTTGGGTAATAACCGCTCCTTAATGGTCATTAAACTCCCTCCAAGTCTCTCTCCACTCCACATTTAATGTGTCCCTAACCTCCTTCCTCCCTCACTCAATTCGGTTTCTATTCAACCCTCCATATCCCACTTCTCCATTTTCATTATCATGAAAAAGAAAACCACCCCTAGAAAAAGTGAAAGGATTCTCTTCTCTCAAAAACCGTCCACACCTCAAACTCACACTCACATCCATATTCATTCTACATCTTCATCTTCTCCCTCACCACCCTCGAAACAAACAGACACCATGAGAAGGAAAGTCATAGCCACGAAAACCTCTTCAAGGAAGAAGAAAGAGAAGGTTCCTGTGGCAGAAGAAGAAGAATCACACACCTCTCCCATTCCATCACCGCCGCACTCACCACCAAAGAAGGCCACACCTGGAAGGAGTACCCAGAAAACAAAAGGGTTCGCGCTGCACAACACCAAGGAAGCAGCAAACCTGGAGTCCTTGGATTTCAAGAACAAATTTAGCAAACCACACTCTCACTATGATCCTGCCAGGTTCAACTCATGTGCTTCATATGAATTCCACAAGGAGGTTCTGGAAAAACGCCATCTCTGTGCCACCTATCTCGTTAATCTCGACTCACTCACCAATAAAGGGATAAATGTTTCTTCTCTTTTTGAACTTCTCCAATGGACACCACTGCTCCACATCCAGAAACCGGTTTACCCCAGTTTGGTACGTGAGTTCTATGCCAACATGCGACTGATTGATGGCACCGTCCACTCTTATGTGAAGAGGGTTCACATATCTCTTGACACTGGAACTATTGGGACGGCTCTAGGCTACAAAGAGGAGGGGCCGAGAGCATATATGGCCGAGAAATGGGACTCCCAAGTCGGAGTCACCTATAAGATTGTCCTCCAACATATCTGTGAAAACCTATCTGGCTTAGATGGAACTACTCCTACCCACAAAGCCCTCGGTCCCACCAACTCTTTGCTTCACAGGATCATCACCCACATCCTGACCCCTCAAAGCGGCTCCCATAATAGAGTAACATTCTCTAACTCTCTCATCATGTTTGCTCTTGTTATATCTACTCCTATATCATTTGGCTACCTTATGATCAGACACATGTGGGAATCAATTAAAAGCACCAAAAAGGTGAATCTGCCTTATGGTATGTTTTTAATAAGTATTTTTGAATATTTTAAAATTGATCTCCTAAATGAGGCTGTAGAAAATAAGGTGTCTATGATCAAAGGAGGAGGAGCTGTTAAGGGAACCAAGGGGAAGAAATCCGTGGCTTCGGATAGTGACTATGAAAGTCGGCCTGAGTCCTCTAAGGCAACCGAATCTATCAAAGAAATTCTCACTGAATTTTTAAACATGTCAGAGCTCATGGTACAATTCCATAAGGCGGCACGCAAGCTAGCCTATGAAAATGAGAAGGCTTGGATGAAGTGCAAGGATAGGGTAAGTCTGATGCTGGAGAGCCTTGAGGAGGAGTTGGGAGCTGCTAGTAAAGAAGGGGCTGAGGAATCTGATCTTCAATTATCTGATGATTAATCTATTTTTTAGTATTTGATATTGGCATGATTAGGCTCAATTTGATACTCTATTTTGTCTGTTTGGATACTGTTGGACCTATGACTTGGTGATACACTTTTAACATTTTGAGTATATTTTGCATATTTTGTGTTCTAGCTCATTTTTTGCAGGTGCTCCTTGATGCCAAAAGGGGGAGAAATGGTGCAGAAAAGATTAAAATTAACAAAACAGGGATGAAATTCTTTTGAGAATTCATGATCTCCCTTGTTTCAATCACTTGTTGTGATGATTTGTGATTTTCTTGATGATACATGTGGTGTTATGCCTGCTGTGATATGCTTGCTGTGTTTTGAATTAAAAATAGGCATTTGATTTTATCCTAAGGAAGCACTTGATTTACCTTGGTGAATATGTTTGCTATATCTTGGATTTGGAATATTTTATTTTTGGCAGTTCCTTTAAAGCTGTAAATATATTCTAATAGTTGCCATGTTTTGAAATAATTATGTATGATTCACAAATATTTTCCTTACCATAATTATCTTGCTCTAATATCTTGACAGAAAAATATTTGAAAATCATTTGAACAACAATTCTGTTGATATGAATTCAATTGATTGTGTATGAGATTGAGCAGAAAATCAAATTATTGATAACAAAAGAGTTTTGATTATCATTCAGTTTTGCTCATAAATCAAGCCATTCAACATCACATAATGAATATGTTGAATAACATTGTTGCCTTAGGCTTGATAAAAATTGTTACACGTAAGAGTTTCCTTGATAAAAATGGCACATATTTAGGGGGAGCTATGTAACAAGTAGAAAGGAAGGAAGTCTAATCTTCAAAGGGAGTATTTTAATTTTTGATTTCTTTCCATTTCAATTTTTCAATAATGTTTGTCATCAAGGGGGAGATTGATGAGTTTGAAAAACTCTAAGCTAATATTTGTGATGACTAAACATTATTAATTTGATTAATTACAAAAATATTAATTCATATAAGTTGATTAATTAATTTTTGCTATGCAGTTATGTTTGGGCCGAAAATAAAAAAAATGTTGCAAGCCCAATTATATTGAAAACACATTCAGCATTGATACAAAAATTAAATTGATTCTATGGCTGAATGTTTGTTGTGATATTTGGGTCAAAATTTGTGATACAAGCCCAATTTAAATACTTGTTACTAGACCATTGAAGTTGGTCCGAAATCAAAAGGAAATTGGGCCAGATTGAATTTTGTTGCTACAAGCCCAATTATAATCCTTACTAAGTGATCCTATGCTTGGTCCGAATCTAATTGAGAAAGAAAGCAAAGTGTTTTGCTTCCAACGGATCCCACCTTTCATTAAGTGATGGATCTCAAATTCAATTAATTTGAATTTAACTTACATTGGGAACCATGAGAGAGAAAGTGTGATTGACATGATTGATTGCATTAATGCTACACGCTACTCAGCATAGAGGGAAGTAAAAAAAGCAACTCATTTTAATTAATTTGTTCTATTTCATTTAATTGCTTTTCTTTCAAACTCTATCTTCTCTCTTAACTCTCTTCTCTTTTCGGTCATTACGCAGCAAACCATGGAAGCTAAAGCTAGTTACCGAAGAGAAGGAGATGCACGCTACAAGACCATCACAATGATGGCAAGAAAAAGAAAACTAAGAGTATGCTGTGGCTAAGATTCTCATCACTTGTGGTAAGATTTGGTGAAGAGATCTTGACTTCTCTATACCAAAAATGGTTGAAGAAGATTTCGGTCAAAGAAGAAGATCCTTGGAGGGATGGCTTGTCTCTGATTCTGTTCAACCACCACAGGAGGTAGCTACAGTGGCTACGTGATGGAAGAGGCAGAGATTAGAGCAGATTAAGCTATCATTATCATGAAGCATCAAGGGCCAGGAGTTCATCTTGAAGAACAAGGCAAGGATGGAGGGCTCGGATTGATGAAGATTGATGACCAAGGAAGGACTAGAGGTAATTGCATGTTGGGTTTTACATGGGTTATCTCTTCTCTCTCTCTGGCCGAACCGGTTCAAGTTGAAGAAGAAGAAGATTGGCTTGGTTTGTTTAATTTCAACCTTGGAGGCTTCTCCCTATAAGTAAGGGTGAACAGTCAGGGTTTAATTCAAGGAGTGAAAGTGCAAAGTACATGATTCTCAGAGCTACCTAAGCTAACAGAATTTCTTCTCCTTCAATGTTCTTCATTTTGTAATTTTTCTGTTTAATTTTGTCTATCTTGAGTCTCATGGAAGAAGGCAAACAGTGAGGTTTGTAAAGAAAAAGCCATAGAGCAGAAAAAGGCAGAGAGTACAAAATTAAAAGAAAAAGCCATAGATGTCCTTAGAGTTCCTTTGTACATCTGTGTTGTGTTTCATGATTCTGTGGAAATCCCCTTGCAAGTTGGGTTAACACTTTGTAGTGAAAGCTTGGCAGAAACCAAGTCAAGTTCAGGATTGGGTTTAGATTCTGGACTTGTCCCGGATAGAAAAGGTAGTTCCTAGGGAGAATTGGTGTTTGTAATCAAAGATGATTATAGTGAAATTTCATCATTATTGTGTTATAGACTAGATGTAGGCTGCACTGCACTTAGCAGCTGAACCAGGATATATCTGGGTGTAATTTTCTCTCTCTTCTACTCTATTTCTGTTTCTGCTGCACAGGAGATAAAACTGAAAAAATATCTCGTGCTGATCGACGAGACAAAAAGAAAAGTCTCGTGGCTGGGGACGAGACAAAAAATAAGTCTCGTGGCTGGTTACGAGACAAAAAGACAAAAAGTTTCCAGAAGTTGTTTCAAAGACCAGCAAGTGTTGTCAAGTGAAAAAGGGGCTAAGATTCAACCCCCCTTCTCTTAGCCACTAAAACCATCATAGCTTAAACAATAAATGCTTATATTAAAAGTAGCTTATAAATAAGTTATTTTGTGTTTGGTTTTTTAGTTCTAAAAGTACTTATTTTAAGAGAAAAATGATAAAAAAAACTTTTTATTATGAGAGAAGTTATTTTTTTTAACTTCCCTTAAGCACTAAAATAACTTTTTAGAAGGTTGCAATTTTATTTTGAAAATTGTACCAGACATTAATACTACACATTTTCATAAGTTAAAAGTTAAAAAAAGTCATTTATGAAACTATCCAAACGGACCCTTAATACACAACTCTAAAACAAGGACTTTTATAATAACTTTTCAAACACAAAATAACTTATTTAAAATTTGTTATTAATAAAAGTTCTTATATTTTAAGCTCTTTCTTCAAAAAAAACTTATTTAAAAAATTTAGCCAAACTGACCCTAATTAGGGATGATAAAGCTGAACTTTTTCATTGTCAAATAGGTATGCCAACTGAAACTAGAGCGAAAAGCATATATAACAAAATATTTTATTATTAAATTAAA
>NC_029788.2:114905423-114920533 GCF_000816755.2 Arachis ipaensis | reverse complement strand
GGAGCTAAAAATCAAATAATCATTTAACAAATAATTATCCATAACTAAAATCAATAAATCAACATCACAGTAAAAACAACAACTCTCATCAACATAATAAAAAATATCAATAGCACAATAAAACCAAATATCAAATAAATTATCAACAAAAATTCAAAAACAACAATAAATAATCAACAAAAACCATAAAATCAATAAATCATCAACAAAAATTTAAAAATAATAGAGCTAGAAATACAAAAAGAGCAATAACATAGTAAAGTCATTTTTTATCAAAAATTTCAACAAAAACACAATTTCTGTAATCATTTCCATAATTTCACTTTCAAAAATAGTTAATCAACTAAGAATAAACAAGAATGAGAGTATCAATTAATCATCAAGTAAGTCAATAACATAGTTAATCAACTAAAAACAAGCCAATAACAGAATTAAAATTCACTATCAAACAATGAACAAAGCCAATCAATCAAGAATTCAAATATTATAAACTCTAAATTTCTAGAACTTACATTTTTTTACTATTCTTTGCTTATAATATAATATATATTCTCACACTTTATTTACATATATTTATATACACATACTGTTGATCAAAAAATATTTTTGATAAAAGTAAATGGAATTGAAACGAGTCAAGTATGGTTTTTCGAGAAGACACGCGCGTAAGTATAAAGTTGGAGGTAGTCGGTGCTGATTTGGTTTTCGATTGTTTTGTTGATCGAGTGAGCCAAATCAAGGAGAAGACTCAATTCGAAAAATTGAGTAAGGCCTTTGAAAGAGTCGGTCGAATAGTTGTGAAAGTGGAAAGTTAATAGCTTTTATTGCACGAGGAGATCATGGGGAATATCTACAATCATACGGCGGGAACAGTTATCAAGAGAGACTGCACTTCAAATTTGAAATGTTATATTTAATTTTAATTAATTACTAATTAATCGTCAGTTATGTAAAATTAGCCTATAAATATTAAGAAATCTTAGTGAAGAGGGGTTAGAACTTTTACTCAGAAAAATACTCTAGCATTCTCACATCCCAGCGAATTCCTGAGTTTGCGATCGAGTTACATTTTCTGTAGGGTTCCTTCCATTTTCTTCTTTCCTTCAATTTATTTTTTTGTAACATTTCAATTAATTTTATTTACCAAGTGTTCTTTACCTTCATTTGTTCAATTTATCCTTCTGCATTTGAATCTTTCATGTTGAAGTCCTTTGATCCAATCAAAGGCATTTTATTGTCTTCTTTTAATTTCATTGCAAATCTTTCCATTTATTATTTATTTAGTTTTCAAAACTTTAATTTCTAAGTCCTTTTTATTAATTTACAGATTTACTTTATTTTAATTTTCAAATTTGGTCTAATCGAAGACGCTTTAATGCACTTCTAGAAAACTGGTACTCGCACAGAGGAGTAGGTTTCGCTCCCAGATCACTAGATATCGAACCACCATCGATTTGCTAAAAATCGACAAAACAAATTGGCACGCCCAGTGGGACAGTTTTAAATCAAAGTGTGTCAAATAAATATTTTTCTAGTAATTTTAAGTGTATGTGATTACGAAGTGGGAAAATCATTCACATGGCTGATGAATTATCGAATGTGAATGGTGGTTCATCCACCAATAATAGCATACCAATGTCCATACAACAAGCCGACGTATCTTCACGTTCGGAAGCTACAATTGGGACTGAAAGTATAGTTGTTACGACTATTCAAACTGGAAATGTTGGACGTAATACTCGTCCACGTGGTCCGGTGCCACCATATCAACCTCCATTAACTGCTGGTTGGCCCCTTTATGGTCTTCCCCCTGGTTATACCCCACCGGTGGGTGGTTTCATGCCGCTTGTCCGTTTTGGGAATATAAATGGAACGAATAATGTGCTAAACCCACAACACTCCGAGTATTCTCGTAATTATCATGTGGGCTCCACTTTGAATATTGCAAATTCGACGACAGTATATCGACAACAAGTGGAGGAAAGTCATCATGACTTGGTCAACTTATTGACTCAGCAAATGACTACAATTTTGAATCCTATGATGGCTGATCATGAATCGAGATTCGAGCGTCTTGCTAGACAAGTCGAAAGGATTGCTCGAATCGTCGATTACGATGAAGGTGAGAGGCACAATGCCTGAGGAAATAATGAGGGGATAGAAAATATTTTTTAGAATGAAAATGATATTCCAAATCAAGAAAATCCTCACGTGGTTCTTCGAGGTCAAAATGCTGATGATGTTATAGCCGGATTGCGTGGTGATCGTTATCAGGTTACTAGAATTGTAGAAGAAGTTTTAAATTGGGTTGGACTGAATGTTAGTTTTATGAATCAACCACATTTTGTGTCTGCATTTCCCCAAGTAGTTCAAATGGTTGAAGTACCAAGAGGAATGAAGACTCCAAAAATAACCAACATGTTGGAGAAGTTGGAGAATCAATTACTGAACATGTTGCTCGTTATTTGGTCGAGATTGGAAATCTAGCTAATGATGAAAATTTGAAAATGAAATTTTTTCCTTCGTCATTGACAAAGAATGCATTTACTTGGTTTTCGAATCTTAGACCAAATTCGATCACAACATGGAATCAGTTAGAAACTGCTTTTCACGCTCAGTTTTATCGAGGGAAAATGAACGTGGCAGTTACTGATTTAGTGGCTTTGAAACGTGAAGATGGTGAGACCATTGATGATTATTTAATACGTTTCAAAAATGCTAGAAGTAGATGCTATGTGTCATTACCTGAGAATGAGATAGTGAAAATAGCAACTATGGGGTTGGAATTCTATATGCGCAGAAAACTACTTAATGTGCATATTCCCGATTTATCCCATCTGGCTGAAAAGGTTCGACAGACCGAGCTCATGAAAAAGGAGAAATAAAAATATAAGAGTGAGCAAAGGTCGAAGAGTAAACCGTTTACTCGTAAAGAAAAGGTTGCATATGTAACCATGGAATCCTCAGAAGAGGAATTCGATTTCGAAACAGAAGTCGATTTAGCTGAACTTAAGAAAGGTCCTCCATATGTTTGCTCTTTACTGAAAAAGCTTCCTAGTAGTGAAAAGTCAAATGATTCAAAACTTAAAAGTGGAAAGAAATATAGTTTTGATATCTCAAAATCTGATTAGATTTTCGATGTGTTGCTTAAAGATAAACAATTAGTTTTGCCTGAGGGTAGAACTTTACTTTCCATAAAAGATTTGAAAGGAAAGCCCTATTGTAAATTTCATCAAGCAACTAGTCATTCGACTAACAGCTGTGTACGTTTTAGGGATTTGATTCAAGAGGCAATCATGGAAGGACATTTGAAATTTGATGATGGCAAGAAGGAGATGAAGGTTGATGTAGATCCTTTTGAAGTTGATGCTAGTTGTGTCGAACCTGGCCTAGGGGTGAACATGGTTGGCATGTCCAATGATTTTGATGTGGCTCTAGATGACTTTGAGTCACAGGTCAGGTCTGTATATCCTAGAACAGGAGATGGCTTGCTAGATTTCTTAGTTCAGCAGAAGATCAAAGACCAGGATGTATCTTTGTGTCCTCGGTGCAATGCTGTTTTCGATGCTGAAGCAGCGACGATCTTTGAAAAGGAGAGGATGAAGAAAGAATTGGCTCATAGGGAGGAACAAGCTCGGTGTAAGAACCGCAATTAATCAACCGGTTAATTAAGTGATTATATTGCCCCAAATTAGATTCCCAAAAAGTTAGAGTGAGAATTTGAGGATTTAAAGGTGGTTTTAGGACTCAGTGGGTCTTTCTGAGTCAGAAAATGTGTTTCCTGCGAAGAACTGTGAAAAATCGCGAACCGGCAGTTGAACCGGTTCAAGTCTGCCCGGTGCTGCGCGAGAAAAAGTTGAGACAGTCAAAAGCCTTAGAAAAATATTAGAAATAAAAAACCGGGCATTAATTTTAAAAGTTCGGCCCGAAGTTGGGCCAAACGGGCTAAAAACGCTAACGGGTTGAATCGGGCCCAAGTTGGGTCCAAGTCCAACATATATAAAGGTTCATTTAATGAACCCTAGCCTCCATAAACACTCACACTTCAGATTTGAGAGAGAGAGGAGAGGAAGAAGAAAACCCTAACTACCTCCATCTTCCCAAGATCATATCTTGAGTTCTAGAGCTCCGATTTGCGTGCCGTCAGCGGCTACGCTTTTTTTGCGACAAGCTGTACAATACCCACCCAAGAAACTCTAGAGGTAAGCTTGAAATCCTTCCAGTTCTGCTCTCCAAAATTTCGGGTTTTGTTAGGGTTTGGGTTAAATGGGTTTTGTGATTTTGGATGTTTAGGTTTGCTTTAATCCTTACTTAGCCTTGGATCTTGGCCATCAAATCTGTTGGGAGAGGTAAGATATACTAAACCCTTGTGAAATTTGATTTATGTTGAGCCCTAGGTTGGTTTTGTGGTGATTTATATGCATATAGCTTGATTATTGTGAGTTTGGAGCTTGTTGGTGCTTGTTGGAACTACTTTGGTGGTTGGATTTTGGTTGAAAGCTCATTTGGTTCATATTGGGAATGGGCCAAGGTATGGTTTTGGTTTTCTCTATGTAGTATATAATATTCATGGACACTTAGGCTAGTGACCTATAGGATAGGATTGTATTTTGAATGGTTGATGAGTTATTGGGTGCAATTGTATGATGATGATTGATGAAATGATGAATTTTGAGTTGATAATGATGATTAATGGTGATATGTTGAGGATGCATGATTTGTGAAGTTGAGTAGTGGATTATATTGATAAATGTGAATTTGATGTTGATTTATTGGTAATATAGTTGAAAAATTGTTAATGAAGTTGGATATATGAGATATATTGATATTGATGCTGTGGATAAGGAAAAATGTGGTTTGTTTGGTGTAATATGCCATAGAGTGTTGAATTTGATGAGAATTGGAGTTTTGGAGTGGCTTGGGTTGGTTTGGTTATGTGTTTTGAAAGGGAATTGTGAAAATTGTGATTTTGGGTAAAAATGGAATTTGGGTGAATTTTGATTGATCATAACTTTTGTCTCAATTTTTAAAATTTGTTGAAATTTGCTTAGAATTAAAGATCTTTCAAAACCCTTTAAAACATTATAAAGTTTGTTAAATTTGAAATTTTGTAGAGGAAGTTATGATCATTCAAAATTGGTGTTGAATTCTGAGTTTTCTGATATGTGCGGACGCACAGCCTTGTGCGCACGCACACCTTCCGAGAATTTTGACCTGTGCAGGCGCACACACATCTGTGCGCACGCAGAGGAAGGGAAGTGCGTGCTGGTGGCAGCGCCAGCACAGCTTATGCGCGCGCATATCTAAGGAAACATTTCAACCTGTGCAGACGCACAGGTTTGTGCAGACGCACACGTCGGGGAGAACTGTCTGTTGAGGGCGCTGGCATAGGTTGTGCGAGCGCACAGACCCTTTGTGTTTTGGTACCTGTGCGTACGCACACTTTCAAAAATTTCCTGGGCGTGCGCACGCACACCCCTGTGCGGACGCACACGCCCTGTTTTTCAAATTTTGCTTTGTTTTCAACTATTCTACCTCCCCAACAAGGTTGTAAGCTTCTATAACACTTTTTTTAAGACTTTTGGATGTAGTTTTGAGTATTGGAACATGGGATATAACCTCAGAGTCCTCGTAGATGATTATATGATAAATTAGAAAACGGAGGTTTAGGTTTCTGGTGTACTGAGAATGGGTTGGGTGGAGATTAAAGAAGAATTGGTATATGAGATGAGAACTGAGGAACTATGCGTTCGGAATGGAAATCATGAATTGGGGACGGTTGAGATGAGTCGAGGACTCGGAGAGAAATGATGATATTGATGAATATATATGAATTGATAACTAAAAGTGATTTGAGATGAGGAATGGTAATGTCTGGTGATGATGTGATGATGAGGAAATGATTGGATTATATCAGAGAGTGTGGAGCCTATACCTCCGGCGTGGCAGATACTTCTGCCGCATGATTTGTTGGATGTTGAGAGTGTGCGGGGCCTATATCCCCGGCGTAGCAGATTGTTCTGCTGCATGATTTGTTGTGGTTGGTCCCTTCTCTGCTGCAGGAAGTGTGCGGGGCCTATATCCCCGACGTAGTAGACTCCCCATTACATGAGTGTGTAGGGCACTATATCTCTGGCGTAGCAAAAAAGCTGCTGCATGAGTGTGCAGGGCACTATATCCCTGGCGTGGTAGAAAAGGCTACATCCGGGAGGATGTGTCGGGTTGGCAATTACGGATTGACAAGTGATATCACGAGCCAATAGGATAGACATTCATCATATGCATCTCTTATGTGCTTGTTTGCTTTGATTACTTGAGTTTGCCTAAGTGTATCATATGCTTACTTGCTTCTTGAATTACTTGTTATATATTTGAATAATACCTGTGTTTTACTTGCTTGTATTTTCTGTGTTTGTATGGACTTTGAGGAGGTTAGGTAGGCGGTGGCGATGGGATCACACGGAGGGTAGGATGGCGAAGGCTGTGGGACAGCGGTGAATAGTTTAGTTAGTAATCGCCTAAGATATATTTCCCTTTATATGCTATTAAGGTTTTAAGTCAAGATAAGATTTATGTGTATATGCTTTATGGTTTTAGTATGCTTTAAGATGAAACATTGTGATGGATATGGAGCTTAGGATTGCCTTCGGCGTCCTGAGGTCTTATATCCTACATCACTGGGCACTGTTACCATACTGAGAACCTCCGGTTCTCATACCATATCTTTGTTGTGTTTTTCAGATGCAGGTCGCAACCCACCTCGGTGAGTTGTTTGGGATGGTGACAGAAGCGGAGGATCCTGGATTATTAGTGGAGTCTTTTTTGTTTATCTGTTTATACATCTCTTTTTTATATTTTGTTTAGCCTAGAGGCATGTATTTGAGAGAACAAAACTTGTATAAGCTGTTTTTTTTCAAACTGTCAGGTTTCTATATGGTCTGTATATGGTTAGCCGGCTTAAACTCCGCGGGTCGAGGCTAGTTTCTTATGATATTATACTATTATACCATTACCTTGTTTATATCACTTCTGTTTCTTATGCCTTAAGATAGTACGTTTCTGCGCTTTTGAAATCCTGTATTTTGAGCTATATCCTTCATCGGGCTTCTAGATTATATTATTCTTTCTATATATCATACGTATAAGCTTTAGAACTGTCATAATCTCTGGTTAACCTTTGCTTTACGACGCGAGGTAAAGCTTAGGCTAATTAGGGTGTTACACTCAGCAAAGACAGCCAATTTGATGTGTGGAGGGGTCTAGTTCAAAGAACCCTCAGCATGATGTAACTGGACCTTTAAGCCGATCCCAGGCTATAGGTGTTCAATGGATTAGGAATTATTAGGAATTCCAAAGGCGTGATCATCTGTATCGATGTAACCCTCAGTAGGGGCATCGAGCACCTTCCTGAAATCAGTATGCCTTCTATCGGGGACGAGCCAGAGGTTATCCAAGAGGTAAAGGTGGAGGAAAAAGTTTCAATCGGAATAAGAAGCTTCAAATAGAGACAGGAAAAGAGATAAGCAAGGGGGCAATGCCTTCTGTGCATTCTCGGATTGTCTTTCCTTCTGATGGAGAGACTTACTCTAATGAAATTCCATCACCTGCAAAGATGGAAAAGGGTAAGGCAGTGGCTCAATCCTCTGGGGTCGACAAGCATAAGGATGTTGATGTTGATGAAGAGTATTTTGATGAAGGAGATGATGATATGGTAGGAACGATTTCGATCATTCCAACTGAATACCTTGGGGAATGTGAAAGTAATCCAGATGAGGATTTTGATCAAGAAGATGAAGGGGCTTTCTCCTTTATTCGCATAGAAGATGAGCCAGGGTTTTTTTCCGGCCAATTGAAAGGCAAATGTCTCATCTACGCCCCCTTCATGTTATTGTAATACTGAATGGGTTTAAAATAAATAAGGTGTTGATCGATGGTGGGGCAGCGATTAGTCTTCTGCCTGAGAGGATGTTGGGAAAAGTAGGAAAGCATCCTGATGATCTGGTCCCTACAAACATTGCTGTGACTGACTTTAGTGGAACCTCTACACCAGCGATGGGGCTGGTCATTTTGACAGTAAAAGTAGGGTCTTCGGAGAGACATTATGTGTTTGTGGTAGTGCCATCGAAGGCTTGTTATAATGCCTTACTGGGGAAGGATTGGAATCATGGTGTAGGTGCTGTACCTTTAACAGTGCATCAGAGCGTGCTTCTATGGACTAAGGAAGGCAAACCTGAAATTGTCAAAGCAGATTCGAGTCTGTATGTCGAGCAGATGCATGTCGATTTTAGAATTTATAATAAAAAATTGAAGACTTTAAATGTTGATCGATCTCTAAATCCTTATAATTGTGAAGGGTGTTATTTGACTTCAGAAGGCCTTTCGGTAAGTTGCGTTATCCAGACATAGGCTTCGAACCGACTGGTTGTGATTGTCTTTCTCTAAGACTTTGAAGGCTGCACCATGAGCCAGGTTGATGGGATTTCCGACTACCTGGCAACATTACATAATTATTTAAATAATTTTCAGCTTTTAGAAAATAAAAATGATTCTTCTGATGAAGTTGAATCAGATAGGGTTAGTAAATTTGTTAATAGCAGTATGTTCGATTCGATGCTTCCAGTCGAATTTAGTTATGATTTTCCTACTTCTTGTAATGAAACTAATGATGTGAGTCGGACTGCCGATTTAATAGCAGAGGCCCATTGTGTAGAAAATAAAAGTAGTAATGATTTAATCGAAAGTTAAGTCTCTTCTATTTCTAATGATTCTATTGATTTTACTTTCGATTGTATTTATGATTTGGAGCCTTTGGGGTTTGAAAAGTATTCAATTAAAGAAGATGATCACTATAAAGGGTTTGAATCTCAGGATCCTTTAGAAGAAATTAATTTAGGGACTCATGATGACGTTCGAATTACGTATATTTGTAAAGATCTTGTTGATCCTTTTCGAACTGATCTTTTCAATTTGTTACATGAGTTTAAAGATTGCTTTGCGTGGGATTATCATGAGATACCTGGTCTCGATCGTTCATTAATAGAACATTGATTAGCATTAAAACCCAATGCTCGACATGTGAAGCAAACCCCAAGACGTTTCGCTCCTGAAATCAATGTGAAAATTAAAGAAGAAATAGAACACTTGATCAAAGACAAATTTATTCGAACTGCACGTTATGTGGAGTGGGTATCGAATATTGTCTCTGTAATGAAGAAAAATGGGAAGTTAAGGGTGTGCATCGATTTTCGAGATTTGAATAATGTCACCCCAAAGGATGAATATTTTATGCCGATTACGGATATGTTAATTGATTCTGCAGCAGGAAATGAAATTCTTAGTTTCATGGACGGTTATTCTGGATATAACTAAATTTTTATTGCGGAAGATGACGTGGCTAAAACTACCTTCCGTTGTCCTGGGGCATTAGGGACATATGAGTGGGTAGTTATGCCTTTTGGTTTAAAAAATGCTGGAGCGACATATCAGCGAGCAATGAATGCTATTTTCCATAAGTTTATTGGAAAATTTATGGAGGTATATATCGATGATGTGATGGTCAAATCAATTTCTGTTAGTCAGCACATAGACCATTTAAGAAAGGCATTCCTTACTATGAGGAAGAAAGGGTTAAAAATGAATCCTTTGAAATGTGCTTTTGGGGTATCGGCTGGAAACTTCTTAGGTTTTGTTGTTCATAAGAAGGGGATAGCTATCGATAAAAATAAAGCAAATGCAATATTAGCTCTATCTGCACCCAAATCGAAGAAAGAAGTGCAATCTTTTTTGGGTAAGATAAATTATCTTCGAAGATTCATTTCGAATCTTTCGGATCGAACTAGGGTGTTTGCACCCTTAGTGAAATTGAAAAATGGTTCAAAATTTGAATGGACCATAGAACATCAGTTGGCGTTTGATTCAATTAAAACTTATTTGTCTAAAGCCTCGATTATGGCAAATGTTCGTCCATCTGAACCTTTAAAATTGTACATTGCGGCATTTGAAAATACTATAGGCTTTATGTTAGCCCAAGATGATGAAGACGGGCATGAACGGGCAGTTTATTACCTTAGTCGAGTACTAACTAATATCGAAACAAGGTATTTCCCGATTGAAAAATTATGCTTGTCATTATATCATGCTTGTATGAAGTTAAAGTGTTATATGGTGGCTAAATCGGTGAAAGTTATAGCGCAAACTGATCTTATTAAATATATGTTAAGTTTCCCTATGTTGAGAGGACGTTTAGGGAAATGGATGTTAGTGTTAACAGAATTTGATTTACAGTATGTCCCGGCAAAGGCTGTTAAAGGACAGGTCATTGCAGATTTTCTTGTAGACAATTCGAAAGATCTGCATGACCAGGGGGCAAATATAGTTGATGTAGAAGTCAACTATTAAAAATTGTACTTCGATGGATCCAAGCATAAAGATGGTGTAGGGGTTGGAATCCTCATTATCTCACCGGAGAGTATCCCATCAGAGTTCTTGTTCGAATTAAAGTATCCTTGTTCCAATAATGTAGCAGAGTATGAGGTTTTGATTTTGGGTCTTGAAATTTTAATCAGTAAAGGAGTCTTAGAAGTCTAAATTCTAGGAGATTCACAGTTAGTTTTAAAGCATTTGTCAAAGGAGTTTAAGTGTAATAATGAGACGTTACAAAAATATTTAGTAATTACTTGGGAATTATTGACGTCTTTTCAAAAAGTTTCTTTGGTGCATATCTCTAGAATTCATAATGAAATTGCTAATGAGCTAGCCCAAATTGCTTCAAGGTATCGGGTCGGCCCGGAGACTTTTAGGAAGTTATCTAGTATCCATCAAATTTTGGTACCAGCAAATGAAAGAAAGGTCTTGTGCATAGATGGATGGGTGGATTCTGATTGGAGAAAGCCGATTGCTCTTTATTTAAAGGATCCTAATGTTACAGTTGATAGGAAAATAAAATTACGAGCAATGAATTTTGTCTTATTGGCTGATGAATTATACAAAAAAAAGATTGATGGAAGTTTGTTAAGATGTTTAAGTCGAGATGATCAAAGCATTGCTTTGGGTGAAGTCCATAATGGTATATGTGGTGCCCATCAGGCAGGGAATAAGATGAGATGGGTATTGTATTAAAACCATGTATATTGGCCGTCTATGATAAAAGATTGTATTAATTATGCAAAGGCATGTTTGGAATGCCAAAAGCATGGTTCAATTCAAAAAATTCCTGCATCTGAGTTACATTCGATAATAAAGCCATGGCCATTTAGAGGTTGGGATTTGGATCTAATTGGATTAATTCATCCTCCTTCGTCTAAGCAACATAAGTTTATCTTAGTAGCAATTGATTATTTTACAAAATGGGTTGAAACTGTAAACCCCGGTTAAATTAGTAGATAATTAGTCAATAAAATAATTTTTAATAAGGAGAATTAGAAATGTGAATATTATATCAAATTAGGATAGAGCTCATCGAAACGAGAATTTTAACACCAATTTCAAAGAAAACGGTCCAAAATTGGACCGAACGGGCCAAACCGGTTAAACCGGACCCAAACCGGGTTATGGGCCCAATTAGTCCAACAATTAAAAAGAGCCACGGGCTCTTGTTTTTCTTCATTTCCCTCAACGACGCAGCAAGCCTCCCAGGGAAGAGAAGAAGAGAAATTCGTTTACGGTGAATTCAATTTCCCGTAACTTTCCCGTTCGAGCTCCAATCGCTGCACCGTTTGCAGCCACACGTTCACCGCGTTGAGCTCTACATTTCTACCGGAACAATTTTATAGGTAACTTGCTATTTCACTTCAGCCTTTCATTTCCCCCAATTTTCGAGTTTATTGAATTTCTTTGAAGGTTGTTGTGATAATGAGGTATTTTGTGTTAAAAGCCTAGGATTTGTGAATTATGATTCTTAGTTGAATTTTGGTTGTTGAATTTGAATATTGTATCAGTTTAATTGTTGATCTGAGGTAGATTTTTTGTGGAGATTGTTATGATAATGAGGAAGGGAATGTTGAATTAAAAAGAATGCAGGTTTGGACCCGAATAGGGTGGCAAAGTTAGTTGGAGGTATGGAGGAATGGCAGTATAGGACTTAGATTTAAGGTTAAGTTAAGTTAGGATTAAATATTTTTAGGAAACCACCTTTTATGGCTTCTGGTTAATACTTTAAGCTTTATAATCTGAGTGTTGGCGTTCTAGGATTGCCTCTGGCATTCCCTGGACCTTATATATTATGTGTGTGGCACCTTTACCATACTGAGAACCTCCGGTTCTCATTCCATACTATGTTGTTGTTTTTTAGATGCAGGTTGAGAGGCATCTCGTTAGGCGTCTAGACTCTTGAAGCGGAGTGGTTACTAGGATATTTTGTTATGCTATGATGTATATATATATACTTAGCTTTCTCTCCACATGACTTATTCTTTTTTATCCTCTTAGAGGTTTATGGAGAGGCAGGATTGTGTATGTGTTCTTTTGGGTTTTGGATATGTATGTATATATGTGTAAATATTCTCCGGCCAGTCTTGACTTCGCAGGCTGAGTTAGGAGCTTGTTATTTTGTATCTTTGGCACTCTATTTCCACTTCTGTTATCTTATGTTTAATAGTTATGGTTTTCTTAGTACGCAAGTTAACTCGTTCCATGAGCGTTGCGCTTTTATTTCGCGATTTTTATTTCTCCTATTTTTCAAGGCTCCTAGCATATTATAATTCTTCTGCTATTATATGTACTCATTTTATTTTAGAGGTCGTAATATCACACCACCTTCGTTTTACGACTTAAGCGTAAAGCTTAGTGTGGTAGGGTGTTACATTATGGTATCAGAGCAGTTCGTTCCTATAGAGCCTGAAAGACGGACTGATTGTACTTCTGTGCATTCTCTGTATATGTGTGTATGTGCTATTAGGATATCTGATTGATATATATGGCATAAACGTTTGTGAGCATGCATTTGGAACTTAAAGCATTAGACCTGCGATATTGAGACTGATCAACTTAATATCACTTGTTTGGTGTGTATAGGGACCAGATGTCGACTCGCGGACGCGGTCGCGGGCGAGGTAGAGGTAGGACAGGCACCGTTACTCTTGCTTCCATAGGGACTGATCCAGTAGACTTTATGGCTGCCCTGGGAAATATGACTGCAGCTATGCAGGCAACAGCTGAGGCATTGGGTAATCAGATAAATCAGGATAATCATGAGAACAATAATGATGAGGATGGTCCTATGACACTTGCTACATTTCTGAAAGTTCATCCTCCGACTTTCAGGGGAACCTCAAATCCCACTGATGCAGATAATTGGATTCAGGCTATAGAAAGGGCGTTATAGGCACAACAGGTTCCTGAAGAGCAATGGGTTGAATTTGGAACTTATCAGTTGCAAGGTGAAGCTCAGTATTGGTGGCAGGGAACACGACGTATCCTGCAGCCTGATGGTGCTGCGATTCCTTGGGAGGTTTTCCGGACAGAGTTCTATAAGAAATACTTTCCTAATTCAGCTAGAAATGCCAAGGAACTTGAATTAATGCAGTTAAAGCAAGGACAGATGACTATTGCTGAGTATACCAGTAAATTTGAGAAGTTATGTCGCTTTTCTCGTATCTGTCAAGGTGCGCCTGAAGATTTTGCTGAATGGAAGTGTATTAAATATGAGGGAGGTCTTCGGAGCGATATTCTGAGCTTCGTTGCCCCAATGGAGATTAGGGTGTTTTCTGAATTGGTGAATAAGAGTAGGGTGGCTGAGGATTGTGTGAGGAAGGCGACAGCAGAGAAAGGAAGTTTGAGGGTGCCTTTTCAGAGGCCTTTAGGGAGGAATTTTGCTCCGAGAGGTAGGAATTTCAAGCGTGGAGGTTTTGTTCCGCAGCAGACTCAGGGTCAAGGTAATTACAGAAGGCCAAATACCAATGCTAGTCAAGGAAAAAGGTTTGGAAAGCAGCCACAGCAAGATCTGAATTGTCAGAAGTGCGGAAGGTATCACCCTGGAGTTCCGTGCAGTTCGGACTTGGAGTATGCTATTCTTGTGGACAGCCCGGGCATATGGCCACCAATTGCCCGGAGAATAAGAAGTATGAGACTGGTAGGGTGCAGCAGCCAGGGAGAGTATACACCACTTCTACCATAGGTGCTTAGGGATCTGAGACACTAATTAGAGGTAATTGTGAAATGGCTGGTAAAATCTTAAATGCTTTATTTGATTTAGGAGCAAGTCATTCATTTATTGCATTTGAAAAGGCCCATGAATTAGGATTGAGAATGGTGGTTTTAGGTTATGATTTGAAAGTATATAATGCTACTCATGAAGCTATGGTGACTAGGATAGGATGTCCACAAGTTCCCTTTCGAGTACAACAGCGTGAATTTGTGCATGATTTGATTTGTTTGCCTATGATTGGTCTTGATCTCATCTTGGGGTTGGATTGGTTATCCAAGAATCATGTTTTGCTTGATTGTTCTGAGAAGTCAGTACAGTTTATGCCGGAAGGGTCAGAAGCACCGGTTGTGGTGAATAGTTACTATTTGAATTCTATGATAGTAAACTGTTCTAGAACCGAATGTCAGGGTATTATGTTATTAACTGCGGGAGTATCAGGTGATAATCAGAATTTAGAGCAGATTCCGGTTGTATGTGAATTTCCAGATGTGTTTCCGGATGATATTAATGAATTCCCACCTAACCGAGAGGTTGAATTTGCAATTGAGTTGGTACCTGGATCCAGTCCAATTTCGATTACTCCTTATAGGATGTCGCCTTTAGAAATGGCTGAACTGAAGGCTCAGCTAGAAGATCTGTTGGGTAAGCATTTTATCCGACCAAGTGTTTCTCCGTGGGGAGCGCCAGTGTTACTGGTAAAGAAGAAGGATGGGAGTATGCGGCTGTGTGTCGATTATCGGCAATTGAATAAGATCACTGTGAAGAATAAATATCCGTTGCCTAGAATCGATGATCTAATGGATCAGTTACAGGGTGCCGGTGTGTTTTCTAAGATTGACCTGCGATCAAGGTATCATCAGATAAGGGTTAGAGATGAGGATATTCCGAAAACTGCTTTCAGAACCCGTTATGGTCATTATGAGTATACAGTGATGTCTTTCGGGTTAACTAATGCCCCGGCAGTATT
>NC_029788.2:114901147-114905270 GCF_000816755.2 Arachis ipaensis | reverse complement strand
AGTGAAGTGAAGTTTCTCGGCCACGTGGTGAGTAAGCAGGGGATAGCTGTGGATCCTGCTAAGGTGGAAGCAGTGATGAATTGGGAGCGACCAACTTCAGTGACAGAGATCAGGAGTTTCTTAGGTTTGGTGGGGTATTATCGCAGATTCATTAAGGGATTTTCACAGCTCGCCTTACCTTTAACTAAATTGACTAGGAAGGATATGCCTTTTATCTGGACTCCGGAATGTGAAGAGAGTTTCCAAGCATTGAAGCACAGGTTGACTACTGCACCTGTATTGGTATTACCTGAACCAAGTGAACCGTTTGAAGTGTATTGTGATGCATCACTAAAGGGTCTAGGGTGCGTTCTGATGCAGCACCAGAATGTTGTAGCATACGCCTCACGGCAGTTAAGGCCGCATGAGATGAACTACCCGACACATGATTTAGAACTTGCTGCTGTTGTGTTTGCTTTAAAGATTTGGAGGCACTATCTCTATGGTGTTAAGTTTCATGTTTTCTCAGACCATAAGAGTTTGAAGTATCTTTTTGAGCAGAAAGAATTGAATATGCGTCAGAGAAGATGGATGGAGCTTCTGAAAGATTATGATTTTGAATTGAATTATCATCCAGGAAAAGCGAATGTTGTGGCGGACGCCTTGAGTCGAAAATCTTTATATGCAGCTTGGATGATGCTACGAGAAGAAGAATTACTAAAGGCATTTCAAGGTTTGAATTTGGGAATTAGAGAAGAATCTGGAATCCTGTGTTTGAGTCAGTTGCAGATTTCAAGTGATTTTAAATTAGAACTTCTGAAGGCTCATCGAGATAGTGAAGCGTTACATAAGGTATTACCAGCAGTTGAACAGGGAAAACAGTAGAGAGTGTCAGAAGGTCAGGATGGTTTATGGAGGTTCAAGAATCGGATTATTGTGCCTGATGTTGGAGACCTACGACAAAGTATCTTGAAAGAAGCTCATAAGAGCGGGTTTTCAATTCACCCAGGGAGCACTAAAATGTATTAGGATCTGAAAACGATGTTCTGGTGGCCAGGTATGAAGAATGATGTAGCATTACATGTATCTAAATATCTAACGTGTCAGAAGGTTAAGATTGAGCATCAGAGACCATCAGGAACCCTTCAGCCTTTGGAGATTCCACAATGGAAATGGGAGAGTATCGCAATGGATTTTGTGATAGGTTTGCCTAAAATCCAATCTGGTTGTGACGCTATTTGGGTGGTTGTGGATCAACTAACAAAATCAGCTCACTTTCTTCCTATCCGAATAAGTTGCACAATGGAGGAATTGGCTCGAATGTATATTAAAGAGATTGTCAGGTTGCATGGCGTGCCTTCTACCATTATATCTGACAGGGATCCTCGTTTCACATCAAGATTCTAGGGAGCTTTTCAGCGTGCATTTGGGACTCAGTTAAGTTTGAGTACTGCATATCACCCTCAGACAGATGGTCAGTCAGAGAGAACTATTCAGACCTTGGAGGATATGCTAAGGGCTTGTGTTTTGGACCAGCCGGCGAGCTGGGATCGATATATGCCATTAGTGGAATTTGCTTATAATAATAGCTACCATGCGAGCATCGGAATAGCTCCATATGAAGCTCTGTATGGCAGAAAATGTCAATCTCCACTGTGTTGATATGAAACTGGAGAAAGGAGTTTATTAGGGCCTGAGATGATAGCTGAAACGACTGAGCAGATAAAGAAGATTCGTAGTCGAATGCTTATAGCCCAAAGCCGCCAAAAGAGCTATGCTGACCAGAGGCGAAAGCCTTTGGAATTTGAAGAAGGAGAACATGTCTTTTTGAAAGTTACACCAACCACTGGAGTGGGAAGAGCTATTAAGACTAAGAAACTAAATTCCCGTTGTATTGGACCGTTTGAGATCCTGAAGAGAATTGGGCCAGTGGCTTATAGAATTGCCTTACCGCCGTATCTTTCGAATTTTCACGATGTATTTCATATATCACAGCTTCGGAAGTATACTCCTGATGCAAGTCATATTCTAGAACCAGAACCAATCCAAGTGAGAGAAAATCTAACACTTCCAGTAGCCCCAGTAAGAATTGATGACACCAGTGTTAAACGATTACGAGGAAGGGAAGTATCATTAGTAAAAGTAGCTTGGAGTCGAGCTGGTATCGAGGAACATACTTGGGAACTTGAATCAGATATGCGAAAGGACTACCCACATCTATTTTCAGGAAACTGAACTTGAATTTTGAGGACAAAATTCTTTATTAGGTGGGTAGGATGTAAACCCTGGTTAAATTAGTAGATAATTAGTCAATAAAATAGTTTTTAATAAGGGGAATTAGAAATGTGAATATTATATCAAATTAGGATAGAGCTCATCGAAACGAGAATTTTAACACCAATTTCAAAGAAAACGGTCCAAAATTGGACCGAACGGGCCGAACTGGTTAAACCGGGCCCAAACCGGGTTGTGGGCCCAATTAGTCCAACAATTAAAAAGAGCCACGGGCTCTTGTTTTTCTTCATTTCCCTCAACGACGCAGCAAGCCTCCCAGGGAAGAGAAGAAGAGAAATTCGTTTACGGTGAATTTAATTTCCCGTAACTTTCCCGTTCGAGCTCCAATCGCCGCACCGTTTGCGGCCACGCGTTCACCACGTTGAGCTCTACATTTCTACCGGAACAATTTTATAGGTAACTTGCTATTTCACTTCAGCCTTTCATTTCCCCCAATTTTTGAGTTTATTGAATTTCTTTGATTTTTGATGTTTTAGGATCCAATTAGCTTGAGAAAAACGTTCACTCTTGCTTATGTGAAGCTTGGGCAATTTGGATTGGTGGTAATAGGTTTGAAAATATGGAGGTTGTGGAGGTTGTTGTGATAATGAGGTATTTTGTGTTAAAAGCCTAGGATTTGTGAATTATGATTCTTAGTTGAATTTTGGTTGTTGGATTTGAATATTGTATCAGTTTAATTGTTGATCTGAGGTAGATTTTTTGTGGAGATTGTTATGATAATGAGGAAGGGAATGTTGAATTAAAAAGAATGCAGGTTTGGACCCGAACAGGGTGGCAAAGTCCGAGTTTTAGAGGAGATGCTGCCGAAATTTTATAAAAATTAGAGATTAGAGATTTTGTTTATATGATTATTTAAAAAGATTTAGATTCAAAGGTTATATGGTTTGATTTAGAGTTATTAAGAAAATGAGCATGTTTTAAGTTTGATTCATTTAGAAAAGAATGAATTATGTTTTGAATTGGAACTATTGATGGACGGAATGGGAGGAGTGATAATGAAGGATAAGGATTGAATATGATTGATGTATGATAATGAATGAGATGCGATTGAGAATGATGTGGATGTTGATGAATTATAATTGAATTATTTATATGGCTTATGAATTTGAATAATCTGAGATGCGAGATTCCCTGGATTAAGTGCCGTGGCTTGCCACCACGTGTACCAGGTTGAAAACTCGATACTCTGTTGACCCTACGACGTAAGTGTGTGACCGGGCACTATATAAATTCCCGGGAATGTTACCCCCATTGAGTATTATTGATTATTTGAGAAAAAAACTATGCATAGACTCTTAGGGATGCACGTCGGGGGACAGTCTAAGTACAATTCAGACTTGTCGGGTTGGCTGGATAACCGACAGATGAGCCTCATCAGCCATAGGACAGGCATGCATCATATGCATATTACTTGAATTATTTGCTTGTGCTCTAATTGGGTGTGCTTATCTGTATTTGCCATGCTAAATGTGTATCTGTTACCTGCAGTAGTTGTAATCTTCTTGTGTTTGCCTTTATCTGTCTATTTGTTTGTGAAAATGCATGATGGAGTTAGAGGTATGGAGGAATGGCAGTATAGGACTTAGATTTAAGGTTAAGTTAAGTTAGGATTAAATATTTTTAGGAAACCACCTTTTATGGCTTCTAGTTAATACTTTAAGCTCTATAATCTGAGTGTCGGCGTTCTAGGATTGCCTCTGGCATTCCCAAGACCTTATATATTATGTGTGTGGCACCTTTACTATACTGAGAACCTCCGGTTCTCATTCCATACTATGTTGTTGTTTTTCAGATGCAGGTCGAAAGGCATCTCGTTAGGCGTTTGGACTCTTGAAGCGGAGTGATTACT
>NC_029788.2:114894152-114901136 GCF_000816755.2 Arachis ipaensis | reverse complement strand
AAACCACCTTTTATGGCTTCTGTTTAATACTTTAAGCTCTATAATCTGAGTGTCGGTGTTCTAGGATTGTCTTTGGCATTCCTAGGACCTTATATATTATGTGTGTGGCACCTTTACCATACTGAGAACCTCCGGTTCTCATTCCATACTATGTTGTTGTTTTTCAGATGCAGGTCGAGAGGCATCTCGTTAGGTGTCTGGACTCTTGAAGCGGAGTGGTTACTAGGATATTTTGTTATGCTATGATGTATATATATGTACTTAGCTTTCTTTCCGCATGACTTATTCTTTTTGATCCTCTTAGAGGTTTATGGAGAGGCAGGATTGTGTATGTGTTCTTTTGGGTTTTGGATATGTATGTATATATGTTTCTCCGTTCTCCGGCCAGTCTTGACTTCGCAGGCTGAGTTAGGAGCTTGTTATTTTGTATCTTTGGCACTCTATTTCCACTTCTGTTATCTTATGTTTAATAGTTATGGTTTTCTTAGTACGCAAGTTAACTCGTTCCTTGAGCGTTGCGCTTTTATTTCACGATTTTTATTTCCCCTATTTTTCAAGGCTCCTAGCATATTATAATTCTTCTGTTATTATATGTACTCATTTTATTTTAGAGGTCGTAATATCACACCACCTTCGTTTTACGACTTAAGCGTAATGCTTAGTGTGGTAGGGTGTTACAGAAGCGATTCCTTTGATCGAAGTAAGTCAAAATGAAATAATAGATTTTATTGAGGAACATATTATTCATCGATTTGGAATTCCTCAAACATTAAGTACTGATCAAGGAACAATGTTTACTGGTCAGCGAGTGAAAAGTTTTACGGTTTTAAGGAGTATTAATATGATTACTTCGACTCCTTATTATGCACAGGCTAATGGACAGGTAGAAGCAGCAAATAAGATATTGATAGGTTTGATTAAAAAGCATATCGGGAATAAACCTCGAACATGGCATGAGACTTTAAGTCAAGTATTATGGGCTTATCGGAATTCACCAAAAGGTTCAACAGGGACTTCACCTTATAAATTGGTGTATGGCCATGATGCAGTGTTACCATTAGAAATTAATTTGAATACTTTAAGAGTGTCAAAACAGAATGATTTGCCAGTCGATGATTATTGGAATGCAATGTTTGATGAGTTAAATGAGTTAGACTCGGAGCGAAGCTTAGCACTTGATAATGTAATTCGATAAAAAGAAAATGTTGCTCAAAGTTATAATCGTCGAATTAAGGAAAAATCTTTCAAGATAGGAGAGTTAGTTTTGAAAGTCATTTTCCCGATGGAAAAGAAATCAAGATTCCTGGGTAAGTGGTCCCATAGTTGGGAAGGTCCCTTTCAAGTGATAGGGGTATATTGTGGAAATGCTTATCAAGTTAAAGATATCGAATCAGGAAAAGTGATTAATTCGATTAATGGGAAATATCTGAAATATTTCTATTGCTGGCAAATATAGAAATTTAACATGCATAAGTTCAGAAAAGTTGAAAGTCATTACAAAAATAAAATTACAAATATAAGATTCAAAGTGCCACTAGTTTTGCCAGATCGGAGCGCAACTTTGCCCTTTTATTTTCCAAAATGGAAAGCACTTCAATTTGTTTAAACTTGTCAGCTTGAATTCTCTCAAGTTGTTTTTCATATTCTCCTCGCTTGGTATCAATTGAGACAAGTTCTTGAATAAGGAGATGTTGATCTTGCTGGGCTACGGCCAATGGTTTGGCTAGGGTGGCTCGACTTTGGCGTATGGTGGCAAGTTGTTCTTGAATTTGAATTAATTCTGCCTCAAGTCTTGCTTCTTCTTGATCATGAAAAGCTTAAACAGAAATGGCATGGGAAATTCTTACATCAAATTCTTCACGAGAAGCTTGGATGGGTTGAGCGGTTGCGTGACAATTCTCTATATTGGATTTGGCTGTTGCTTCTTCATTCTCGATTTCTTGAAGTTGAAATTGAGAGGAGACACTCTTATTGAGAAGCTGTTTGAATTCTTCAATGGAGGCAGAATGTGGTGTGTTAGTTGGGAGTTCAAAAGAGGCATTCAAAAGATCAGCCAAGAGTTTGTTAAGAATTGGATCATTAACCCATGTGGTAGGAGGATGATCCAAAAGCTTGATGAGTGATCGAAATTGTTCCCGAGTATCAGGATCCAATTCAATCGAAGGCCTTGATGTAGCAGGTCTTGAGATCGGTGGTACAAGCACTGGGATTTTATTTTCCTGGATAACTTTATTTAAGACAGAAATCAAGTTGACCAAGGAAGCACTTGTAGGAGTGGTGGAAGCACTCGCTTTTCCAGGTCTTGGTCCGGGAGGAGTCTGAAGGTTAATTTGGGGTGAAGATCTGGGTTGTAATTCGGGAGGAGTTTCCAACACTTTAGACCGAGAGAAAGTTGAATTGGTAGTGTCAGCAGCTTTAGAAGGAGAATCGGAGTCTGCAACTACAATGTTTTCTGTGGAAGATACAGCTTGATTATTTGGTGAAATTGATTCAAGCTTGTGAGTTTCTTCTNAGTGAATTGGATCGAATCATGTGATGTAGAATGCTCTGAGACATTTTGTTGTTATGGAATTGGTTGATCAGGAGCTCTAGTGGAAGAAGCCGATTGGGCAACATTAATGAGCTAATACAAAAGGTACACAATTATGAGTTTAAGATTTATTTTTAAACTAAGTAAGATGTGTGTAGTGATGATTACCTGAGGATTTATGGATCTTAGTATTAATTGAGTGCCAGGATCGGAATCGGCTGCATCTTCCGATTGAAAGGAAGCAGCAGGAGAATCTTTGTTGGTTGGTTCACTTTCATCAGCGCTTTCGCTTGATGATTGCAATATTAACTGTTAAAAGTCCAGAATCAATTATGTTTAAAAATATTATGATAATATTCGAAGGACATTTCGAATTAGAAAATGGAATTATGAATAGAAGAATTACTTTATGAGAGGTTCTGGTAGGAGTTCTTCTGTTCTTGGGTGGTGCTGGTCGAGCAGCTTCGGCTTTCCTTTTGTGAGTTCTTTTTGGAGAACTCTCAGCAACAGGGGTAGTTCGAATTGCAGTTTTTTAAATTTCTTCCAAGGTACGGGTATACCTGGAGTAATAAGCAGTCCACCATTCCAAACAAGATTTAGTGATATAGAAGCTGTGATCGTACACCACGAAATTGAAACGGTCCCTGCGCTGTTGATTCTTTAAGAGGCAAGAATTGAAATCCTCTTGAGTAGTCAAAGTAATGTGACAGAAAGGATCATTATTTTGAGGTTGTGGCGTTGTGATGGCTTGAGAAAATCCTAATTGTCTGGCTGTCAAATGTGGAGCATACATGGTAACTTTGAACCTTTCTTTCTTATGTAAAGGTAACCCTATTGGTATTACTTGTACAGCCAACATGTTCGTCCAACTTCGATTTGCAAGTTCATTTGCTTCATTTATATCAGGGAAGAGTAAACGTTCTAACCAAGTAGGACCACGATTGCGACGCAAGAAAGGAGTAAAATTGAGTTGGTCATTGTCGAAATCTTTACAAGTATGGAAAAGAGAGAAAACAGCCCAGAATCTATCTTCATCTGATTCGGTGTCCGGAAAATTGGGTTTGAATTCAGCTAATCGAAAACCATCAATGTATTGCTTATCAGTACTACTACCTTCAGATTTTGTCATGAAATTTTCAAAAACGGCATTAAGCCATAGTTGAAGCAGCCATAAAGGGCCTCCTGCACTGATGATTTTGTTGTCTCGAAGGTCACAATAAATTGACCAAGTTCTTCGAAAATATGTCCTATAAGAAGCTTGGCTAAATTGAGGGCTTTTCCTTCATGGAGAAGAGTAGCTAAAGGAAGGTAAAGTTTTGACATTTTGATATTTCGAGAATAGAATTGGACGGCATTTAACCAATAAAACAGGAAAACAACGTGTTCATTTTCAGTGATTTTCGTACCTTCTGCACCCATGTTGTGAGCGATAAAATAATTGTAAGAACTGGTTAAAACCACATTGTATTGACGCTTTGACTGCATGTCAGGAGTATAGTCGGGAGAATTGATTGGGAGCCATGTAATAGCAGCCACGTCCAGAAAAGACATTTCGATCATTCCACATGGAAGGTGGAAGTTGTTGGTTACGTTGTTCTATTCCAAAAACAAGTCACAGCCCCAATCATCCAAGGGTATGTGGTAAGTGAGAAGTGGGAAAGCCTTAGTAGTTCGTGGATTCCTAAAGCTTTCCAATCAGCACTTTTGGTAGGTTCAAGACGTCGATACCAAGCTATGAAATCGTATCCCCGAGGATTAATTTTCGGATTGTTCCTGAAGGATTTTTGATTGATGAAATGGGAGATGTTAAATGATTGGTTTATCAGTAAATCTTCACCTTCAGCACTTGGGAAGAAAGAGAGTTTTTTATTTGCCCTCTCCAGAGACTCAATTGGTCCAAGGAAGCAATATGTCTCGGCACCAATTGTGAATGGAATTAGGATTCTGGTGTCATTAGTTGGTAAATGAGGACCGTCAATGACTTCATCATTGACTTGATTGAGAATGCAAAGGGCCGGTGGAAGTGGCGGTGCTGTTATGGGACCTTTCCCCTTGTCTTGGGTGGCAATTTGAGAGGAAGAACTAGCCATTTTCAGAAAGAGTAAAAGGAGAATAAAGGTTAAAGATTTTTGTGAAGAGTTTGCCGGTGTAGAGGAAACTTAGAGAATGATGAAGATTCAAGAAATTTGAATAAAGGAGAGAGTGATCAATTTAAAGTATCACTGTAGCCGTTACTGTAGAAGGGGATGCGAATGGAGATAACTTCGTAGAGAAGATGAAGTGGTAGAGAGAGGAAGCGTAAGTCTCGGGAGACGTGTCGAGTGAATTAATGGTAATGGGGTTTAAATGACAATTATTACTGATTTGAAAAAACTGACATCTTTTGGATTAAGTGCTTTATTGTTCGATGATAATATTGAAGGCAACCACATTAATCCAAGGGGGCAATTTGTTGATCGAAAAATATTTTCGATAAAAGTAAGTGGAATCGAAACGAGTCAAGTATGGTTTCTTGAGAAGACACGCGCGTAAGTATAAAGTTGGAGGTAATCGGTGCTGATTTGGTTTTTGATTGTTTTGTTGATCGAGTGAGCCAAATCAAGGAGAAGACTCGATTCGAAAAATCGAGTAAGGCCTTTGAAAGAGCTGGTCGAATAGTTGTGAAAGTAGGAAGTTAATAGCTTTTATTGCACGAGGAGATCATGGAGAATATCTACAATCATACGGCGGGAACGGTTACCAAGAGAGACTGCACTTCAAATTTGAAATGTTGTATTTAATTTTAATTAATTACTAATTAATCATCAGTTATGTAAAATTAGCCTATAAATATTAGGAAATCTTAGTGAAGAGGAGTTAGAACTTTTACTCAGAAAAAACACTCTAGCATTCTCACATCCCAGCGAATTCCTGAATTTGCGATCGAGTTACATTTTCTGTAGGGTTCCTTCCATTTTCTTCTTTTCTTCAATTTATTTTTTTGTAACATTTCAATTAATTTTATTTACCAAGTGTTCTTTACCTTCATTTGTTCAATTTATCTTTCTGCATTTGAATCTTTCATGTTGAAGTCCTTTGATCCAATCAAAGATATTTTATTGTCTACTTTTAATTTGACTGCAAACCTTTCCATTTATTATTTATTTAGTTTTTAAAACTTTAATTTCTAAGTCCTTTTTATTAATTTACAGATTTACTTTATTTTAATTTTTAAATTTGGTCTAATCGAAGACGTTTTGATGCACTTCTAAAAAATTGGTACTCGCACAGAGGAGTAGGTTTCGCTCCCAAATCACTAGATATCGAACTACCATCGATTTGTTAAAAATTGACAAAACACGTACATTTCTTAATTAATAATTATATATATCACGTAATACATATGCATTAATATTCTACCTATACCACCAAACTCATCACACTCGAAAAGCTTTATTATTCATCCCAAAACTAACCAAAAGCATAAACAAAAAATTAAGGGGAAAAAAAGCTAAAAATCTTCATCAATAATCTTGAACTAGGGCTTCAACAAGAGTAGCAATGGCAGAAATGGGGTTTCCAAAAATGGCTGAAAATATTAGCTTGAAGATCACAACTGCTATCTTTGTATACTTCTTGATTGTCCCCAATCTCCTTGATGACCTTGTTAAAGCAAGTTGATGAGATTCATATTCAATCATCTCATGATGAATTATTGAATAATTGTTTTGTTCTTGAGTTGAAAAATAGCCTCTCTTCCAATTCTCAAGAATCAATTCCTTAACACAAGAAACATGGTAACAAGAATTATTATCCTCATTACAAGACACATAAGACCAACCCTTAACTTTGTTCACAACATTCCTACTCTTACATTTTAGGCACTTCCTAGGAACCTTTTGAGACAATGTCAATGTCACACATCCATCTTTGTCGCAAACACTATCTTTCAGCTTCAAACAACATGGGTGCAAATCAAATCCTGTCTGGGAACAATGGTACACAAACCCTAGCACATCTTTTCCACAAGCATCACAATACCTAGTTCGGTATCCGGGCGCCTTCTCGAAGAACTCGAAGTGACTTTTCGGGAAAAATCGATGGAAGGCGAGGCGATCGACGTTCGCACACTCTTCGTGAAGGATGTAGTTGCAAGTTTCACAACGATAACTTGGTCCAAACCCTAGTTCTTTACAACCATTGCACTTGTATGGAGCTCCAGAAGGGTTCAAGTGTAAAGGGTGTGAATGATTGGGATGATCCATAATTAAATTCTGTTGAAATTAACAACGAATATAGAAACAGCAAGGAAATAATGTAACTAATGATAAGTAATTATTCACATGAAAATGTATGTCTTTGTATAAAAATAATAATTAAAATATAAACACGTATTATATTAAATAATTTATTTAAATATGTCAAATTATATAACGATTATCTGTTATCATTTTTATAAAAAACATCTTCTGTGA
>NC_029788.2:114892937-114893886 GCF_000816755.2 Arachis ipaensis | reverse complement strand
AATTATATCAAGTAATAGATACATATTTAATGATGCAAAGGAAAGAAAATAATAATAATAATAATAATAATAATAATAAATTAAAATCATGTATGTACAAGATATAAGATTATATTCTACTATTCTAAAGAAATTGAAAGACGTACGTACCTAAAAGATGAATAATTGAGTAAGGTAGGTTCTTTAGAGATGACTTTCTAATTCGAAACAGGAACTAGCAGTATTTATAGTTAATATATTAACTACCAAAGCTTGTTAGTTACTTGGAAATTAAGGCATTAATTAGCCAATGAACCAAGCTATGTTTTTCCGAATTTCTTAGAAAGTCGGTTTTTATAGTTATATATATTTTTTCACAACACACAACAAACGTGTCATTATTGAACTAAGCTAGTTGTTGTTTTCACATCTGGATCCTTTTGATGAGTACATTTCAGGGAAATTAATAGTTGTATTGCATATATATATTATCCAATATAATATATTTCTACTCATTGCTCAGAAGTATAGCTTATATTAACATACACTTTCCTTTTGAAGGATCCTTTTCATGTACATTTTCCATGAAAATTTCCCATAGTGTGGATATGTATAGTAGACGATATAGCTATTATATCATAAAAATTTCTAGATAATTGACTATGATGTTAATTAGTTTAATTTTATCCATAAATAATAATAATATACCAAAGTGCAATGACATACACTTTCCAAACAAATTAAAATACAGATACTAACAATAATAATCTAATCACATTTTATAGCTTTAATATTGTAGTAGTTGAAATAAAAGAAATTAAAAATTTAATTTTCATGTATTAACGTTGTAAAATAATTTTATACAAATATTCAATTGTATATTATCATTAATTAATTAATTTTTAAATTCATTACTTAAAAGATTATTTAACTCCATAAATTTAATTTTACAAATGTTTAAAATTCTTTA
>NC_029788.2:114877311-114892807 GCF_000816755.2 Arachis ipaensis | reverse complement strand
GCTGCTTTTTTATATTTTTTTCATATTATTTATGATGAGTTTGAAAAACTCTAATTTAATTTAATGATGAACAAACATTATTAATTTAATTAAATTACAAAATTATTAATTTAATTTTTAATTCATATGTATTGATTGATAATTTTGTTGTGCAGGTTATATGTATTTTGGTAAACAGGCCCAATTGTGTTAAGAAAATATTTTTAGCCTTATGCATTTTTGATATATTAAGTGGCTGAATTATGATTATGTTAATTGAGCCAGAATAAATACAAACAAGCCCAAAATAAAATTTTGATGCAAAACCAAAAGGCTTGGTCCGAAAGTAAAATGGAATTGGGACACTATGGTTAAGTTACTCTCTTAAAGTAATGAAACCCAATTCATTGATTCATTACTGCATGCTTCCAACGGATCTCATTTTTATCATGTGGTGGAATTCAAATTTTATCAAGTGAAGTTAATGCAGACATTGGAAATAGGAAAGAGAAAAAGGGATATATTAGATAGCACTTAGTGTTACATGCTACCTAAAGCAAAAAGGAAAAGTAAATTAATTCATTTTTAATTGTTCAAATCCATTGAATGCTTTCCTTTTACTCTCTCTTCTCTCTTCTAGCTTCGGTCATCTCACAGCAACTATGGAAGAAACTTCAAGCTATCAAAAGAAGGTGAAAGAAGCTAGTAACAAGATCATTGTAATGATGGCAAGAAAAAGAAAACAAAAAGTATGTTGTGGTTGAGATCTTCACCAAAGTGGAAAAGATGTGGTGAAGTAGGCTCAAGCCTTCCATACCCAAAACTGGAAGAAGATGATCTCGGTTAGAGGAAGAAGATCCTTTAGGGATGGCTTGTCTCAGCTTTTGATCAACTACCACAGGAGGTAGCTACTGTAGCTACGTGGAGAAGATGCAGAAGTTAGAGCAGAAGAAGCTGTCATCATCAAGAACTCATCAAGGGCTAGGGATCCTTCTTGGAGTGCAAGTCAAGATGGATGGCTCGGATTGGTGAAGCTTGGTGTAAAGGAAAGACACAGAGGTAATTGCATGTTGGGTTTTACATTCATTTTCCTCTCCTCTCTCTCTCTGGTCGAACCGGTTTGTATGAAGAAGAAGAAGTTGGTTCGGTTCAAGAACTTCAATCTTGGAGGCTTCCTCTTCTATAAATAAGGGAGAACTGTCAGGGTTTGAAGTAAGAAAAAAAGTGAAAGCACAGTATTCTCATAGCTACCTAAGCTAATAGAAGTTCTTCTCCTTCAATATTCTTCATTTTGTAATTTTTCTGTTTAGTTTTGTCTGTCTTGAGTCTTATGGAAAAAAGGCAAACAGTGAGGTTTGTAAGAAAAAGTCATAGAGCGAAAAAAGGCAGAGAGTGCAAAATTAAAAGAAAAAACCATAGATGTCCTTAGAGGTCCTTTGTACATCTGTGTTGTGTTTCATGATTTTGTGGGAATCCCCTTACAAGTTGGGTTAGCACTTAGCAGTTGAAAACTTGGCTGTGACCAAGTCAAGTTCAGGATTGGGATTTAGATTCTGGACTTGTCCCATATAGAAAGGGTAGTTTCCTAGGGAGAATTGGTGTATGTAATCATGAAGATTATAGTGAAATTCCATCATTGTTGTGATGGAGACTGGATGTAGGTTGCATTGCACTTGGCAGCTGAATCAGGATATTTCGTGGTGTGATTCTCTCTCTTTCTTCTACTCCATTTCTGTTTCTGCTGCGTAGGAGATAAAACTAAAAAATATCTCGTACCGAGTTACGAGATAAAAAGAAAAAGTCTCGTGACTGGATACGAGACAAAAATCAAAAAGTTTCCAGAAGTTATTTCAAAGACCAGCAAGTTTTAATAAGCAAAAAAGGGACTAAGATTCAACCCCTTCTCTTAGCCACTCAAAACCATCCATTCATAATAATCTGGTCCGCACATCATTATCACTAGATAAAATAAGGGGAGTAGAGGACTAAAGCTGGGTTTGGTAAAGCTTTTGCTTTTTAAAAGTAGCTTATGAAAGCTGTCTTTTAAAAGATAGCTTTTTAAAAGTTGCAGCACTTGCGTTTGGTAAAATCAAATTAAAAATGACTTTTAATAAGTACAAGCACCATAATTGTATTTGATAAAATAACTTTTAAAAAAATTGAAAAAATTATAATAAACAATTTTATAACAAAAAAATAATTTCTTTTTTCAAATTCTTTAAAATTTTATATAATATTTTAAAATAAAATAATATTAAAATAAAAAATTCATAATAAACATAAATATAATAAATAAATTCTTTTATTTTTTAACTTTAAAATTTTATATAAGTATCATAAAAATTTATTTTATCCTAAACATCATTACTAAAAATACTAAATTAACATATTTAGTATTTATTTTATTATATAAGCATCATAATAATTAACATATTTACTTGATTTATTCTCTGTACTAATATAAATAGATTTATCATTAGTCAATAATAAAATTTGTATGTAATCCAATGTTAATACTGGGTACGTTCATTACCCACCTATATATATTGGCTCACCTTTATAGATCACAAAAAATAGGACACTTATCTCAAATAAACTACTCTTATAATTATATATCTATATTTACATATGTATATACATGTTGTTATTATAATTTAATGTTCATGCAAAGAAAATTTTAAAATTTTATGATTGGTTTTCATAAATCAGATCAACCTCTTCCCGTTTCAAAGAACAGAGAAAAACAAACATAATAGATCTACTGAAAAATACAAAATTAACGCAAAAAAAATAACATAAATAGATAGAAGTTATACCTAATATGTGATAGAGATGTATTTGTATTGAAATTTGTGAAGATTAAGTTGAAAAATAAAAAATATATGAAGATTGTGTTAGAATTTGTGAAAGTTAGGATGAGAAGTTAGAAATATACGAGAATTTTAATGACAATATAATAGCGGAAAATACGTGCGGGAAAATGAAAAAAATTTGGTAAGCATAAGCCAGCTTTGAAAAGCTCCCTCCTAGGTGCTTTCAAAAGCACCCTTAACTTTTAAAAGCCGTAAGCACAAGCACTTGGGCTTTTTAATTTACCAAACGCAAAATGACGTGTTTGTGCTTTTAAAAAGCACAAGCACCTCTTAAAAAAGCTTTACCAAACCCAGCCTAATTTGTACAACGATATGGAAACAAAGTAAAACGATCTACGACTAATTAATCAAATTCAATTACATATTCAAAATGAAATATGCAGCTAATAAAACCCATGATTTTACACACGACGTAGTTTGCTTCGACTTTGGATGGATTTCATGTTATTCAAATCTTTCACGATCACTATTTTAGGCTATGCACTATTGTCTAAGAAATTATGGTATGTATATTATATTATTCTTCATTACCACAAGTAAACGTGTCATTCAACTATTGGCTATTGCCTGTTTCCATTGGAACCTTCAATTCAAATTAAAGCATGCATTTCATGGAAATTATGACAACCAAGACGATGATTCTGCTTCATTGCTTTAGAAATTTTCGGCTATTTTGCTTTGATGTAACACCTATAACGTGGAATAGAACTAGTTCATTTCGAAATTAATGTACGTATGATAAGATGATTAATAAGTTAAATAACACCTTTATTATACGATTAGTAGGTTAGATGTAACTAGCTATATCAAAGTAATTTGTATTTACAGTGTAATATAAAATTTTCTCTGCTTTTTTACATTTAAGTTGAAACTACTATTACTAACTTGATAATACTAAATTATGCAGCAATAATCATTATCTAAAAATATTTCATGTTATTTAGGTTGATCTTATTTCTTATATTATGTAGACACTTTCTCAAACTCAAAAGTTTGATCCTCCTGGCAATCTTTGTAGGTATAATACATAGTATTTCCAGAAATCAAAACATACACATCATATCTCCTTTGGTTATTACTTATTAACGTACACAATTTTTTTATATTAATAATTTTTATTATTTGTACTAGGACAAAATCAAACGGATTAATCAAATAAAATACATACAAATCTATGAACTACAAAATAAGAATGATAAAAGTAAGTTTTGGTCAAATGCACAATAGGATAGCACTATTCATATTCATTAGTCAATATCATGTCCTGAATCTTGATCCTTAAGCTATTAACTAAATGACAAAATAGAGCCTTCAAAACAGAAGCATAACAAAATTTAAAAGAGCAAGCTGAAATTGATGCATGCAAAGCAGAAATTTCCCTAAACATTCTTACTAATAATAATAATCCAAATCATCAGTTTCTTCATCGCTGTATCCATGGGCCTTGTTGATCATATTGGTTGTTAAATGTTCTTTAACTTTTTAAGATAGTTCTCAAGCTCAGAAGCCTCACTTTGACATCAACTAGTACCATGTTTGGCACAATGCTATAACTTTCACTAAGCAAAGCAGCTTGAATTGCAGCACCATAAGCAACAGCTTCATCCGGGTTGATACTCTTGCAAAGATCCTTCCCTTCAAACAAGTTCTGCAATAAATTCTGAACTTTTGGGATTCTAGAAGATCCACCAACAAGGACCACGTCATGTATCTCTCTTTTCTCCATCTTAGCATCATCAAGACACTTCTGAGCAATCTCCATGCACTTCTCAAACAAGTCCCTGTTGAGTTCTTCAAACCTTGCACAAGTTATAGAGAAACGAAAGTCAATGCCTTGAAACAAAGCATCTATCTCATTAGCATGTGAAAATATCCTTTTCGCTTTCTCACATTCGTTTCTCAACCTCCTCATTGCTCTGGGATCCCGAGTAATGTCCATTCTGATCTTTCTTTTGAACTCTTGTACCAAGTGACTCACCATTCTGTTATTGAAATCTTTCCCTCTGAGATGAGTGTCTCCAGAAATGGCCTTAACTTCAATGTTATCATCTTCAATTGTGACTAGAGACACATCAAAGGTACCACCACCAAGATCAAATATGAAAACTGTTAGATGAGCTAATGAGTCATGTATAATAGTTAGCAAGTTAATTAGTTAGGAGTCGCGTATATAGGTAGATTTTGTTAGTGAGAGATTAGGGAATAAATTTGTTAGAGTGCTGACTAGATAGTTAGTTATGCAGCTCATTAAGTTACTGTTATTTATTAGCTAGGAAAGGTAAATTGAACTTGATTTTTTTGTGCAATCAGAAAATGAATTTAAGAGTGACAGAGTTGTAACAAAACACACTCTTTTCTGTTTTCAAACTTTGTGGAGTTATTCCCTTCATCTCCCTTGAACTCAACATTTCAACACGGTGCGGTGAGCTTGGAAGGGAAATGATGATAAAAGGTTGAGGAACTTCGAAAAAAGTCTGCAGCACATTTCTTCATTCTTTGTCTTCTTCTTCTTACAAAATCAATTTTCTTTCATTCATATCATCTCATTCTTCTCCTCTTCCTTTAAACTCAATTGATAGAGACTGATGAGATTTGCGTTGTCATGCATCAATCCGGCATTGACAAACATTTCCGATCAGCGAGATTGAGGAACGAAGTTCTGAATCTGTATCAACAAGATTCATTGATTTGATTCTAAAATTAGGGTTTGTGAACAAGAAGCGATGGAACGTGAAGGTATTCAATCGGTTCCTTCAGTAGACATTCATGCACTTGCTGTGTTGGTGAATTAGATCAACATGATGAACCAATCATGCACGAACAAAGGTCAATCAAATCCAGTATTGGATCCGGTGAGTCCTTATTTCTTGCATCCTGGAGAAAATCCAGGATCAACCATAGTTACTGTTATTTTGGTAGGGAGTAATTTTCAACAATGAAAAAGAAACATGTGGAGAGCATTAAAGTCCAAGAACAAGCTGAAATTTGTAGATAGATCGACTCAAAGACCACCAGAGGATGACCCGTTGTTTGAAGCATGGGACCGTTGCAACACATACATTGCTTCTTGGATCAATCACTCTCTAAGTCTTGAAATTGCTCAAAGCATCATGTGGATTAATTCAGCCGAAGAATTATGGAAGGAATTGAAGTATAGGTACAATCATGGTGACGTGTATAGAATAACAGAATTTGAAGAAGAATTATTTGCAACCAAGCAAGGAGATGCATTAGTAACTACCTACTATACTAAGCTGAAATCGATTTGGGAGGAATTGAAAAATTTATGTCCAATTCCAAACAGTTCAAGATGTTTGAGAAGTGCAATTGTGAGGTGAACATAATGAGAAGTTACAAGGAAGAATCTAGAACAGTTAGGTTTTTGAGAGGTCTTAACGATCAATTTTCAACTGTGAGATCTCAGATTATGCTAATGGAACCGTTACCTACGGTGGATGTAGCATTTGCATCCTTGTTGCAACAAGAACGACAGCTGAACCTGAATGAAGCAATGGAAGAAAAGGCATTGTTAATCAATTCAAGAAACGAAAATAGTAGCACAAACACAAGAAGAAGAGGCAGAGGCAGGGGGAAGAGACTATGGCAGCAATGCAAAGATTGGAAGAGACTTTAAACAATGTTCTTATTGTGGCAAGAATGGTCACTTGGCAGACACATGCTACAAAAAGCATGGCTTCCCCCCTCATTTCAAGAACAATGGAACCATGATCAACAACATGGTTGCTGAAGATGATAATGAAGTAAGCAATCAATCTCAGAAGGAAGAACTTGGCAAATCTGAGCCATATTTCACCTTAGAACAAAAGGAGGTTTGCTTGCTCTTCTGGCCCAACAAGATGCACACCCAAATAAGGTGTGGTTCTGTTGGCCTTGATCATTCACAATAATCTCTGCACGACCATTTTGTTCTTCCCATACTGCAAGACACGAGTATGTAGTTCCAAGATTGATTCCTATCGTATGACCCTTATGTTGTGTTGCCATTCTTTAATTCTCTTTGCGAAAAGCAGTGTATAAATGAAATATGAATATGTAAATAGATAGATATACTAATAAAATTTTATTTATGTTCCTTGAAACCATAAAATGAATTATTAACGTATTATACTAGTATCAAGGGTGAAGCTTAATTGTTCGTTCCCCAGTAGTTAACCAAACACTATATGGCTATTAGTCATGCGAATCATCACTAATACTACTATGACCTTGAATAAAGAAAAAAAAAATCTCGACTACATAGATAGTCTTCCTAGGCCTTTCTCTGCCTTTCACCCCTTTGTCCATCTTCCATCTTATCCACCTCCTGACTGGGTGCTCTGTCGTTCTTCTTTTCATATATCCAAACCACCTGAGATGCAATCCTACCATCTTTTTCCACAATAGGTGCCACTCTAACTTTCTCATATCTTTGTTCCTTATTGTAATTATTCTATAATTAGTACAGATTTGTTTATATTAGGACAGATTTGGTGCAGATTTGTTTTGACTAGCTTTTATTATCTGTTATTTTCTTTCCTTAATTAGGTTGTAAATAATCTTTATATTCTGTATGTAATCACTCTCTAAGTGAAACAATTTAAGAATAATATTCAAAAATCTTCTTTTCAAGTTGGTATCAGAGCTCCTGATTCTGAGGGCTCTGCTTCCGCATTTTTCCAGCATTTTTTCAGGCAGCCTTCATTGCTGCAACTATACCTATTTCGGTGCCTTGCCGCTGCCGCACGCCGCCACCGGAATTTTTTTCCGGCGAGTTTCTGAACGAGATTACCATCATCAGAAGCGGGATTTGTCGATCTACAAAGTCCAGGAAATTTCGTTGCCATCGGCCACTCCGCACGCGATCTCTTTAATTGCGATGCTGCTTGGCCAGACATGATCGTCGGTTTTCTTTTTTCTTCTTCTGTCTTTCTTGTGCTGCCGATTCTTACCAATGAGAGATGATAAGACTACGCCTCTCATCATCCCCAATGATCTACCGGTGTTACAAGGGTCATATCCTTTTGATGGGCGCAACTACCTCCAATGGTCTCAACTGGTTCGCACTACTCTCAAGGGGCGAAAGAAATTAAATCATCTAGAAAGGAACCCTCCAGCCACGACAGACCCCAAATATGAAGCCTGGGATGATGAGGATGCTCTTATCATGACCTGGTTATGGCATTCTATGACACCAGAAATCAGCCGTAATATATGTTCTTCCCCACTACTAAGGAGATTTGGAATAATCTAAGTCAGGCATACTCAATGAAGAAGGATACAGTAGCATGTTATGAAATAGAAAACAAGATCTTCAATACCAAGCAAGGGAGCCTCTCCGTAACAGACTACTATGGGACACTGAATCGTTTGTGGATCAAGTTAGATCAGTATCAAAATTTGACTATGCAATGCACACCTGATTCTACTACATTGACACAATTTATTAAAAGGATACGTATATTTAAATTTCTGTCTGGCTTGCACTCTGAATTTAATCCAATTCGGGTTTAAATTTTGGGTAAAGAAAAAATTCCTTCTCTCTCAAAAGTTTTTCATATTGTACGAGAGAAAGAAACTCGGAGGTCAGTCATGTTGGAAGGAGAAAATTATGTTGATGGTTCAGCTCTAGCCACCGGCAAAGGTCCTTTAAAAGGTCCATCCATTTCGTATGGAAAGCCTCCCTCAAAGGCTCACTGTGATGATCGCTGGTGCAGTTATTGTGGGAAAATGGGTCATACTAAGGACACATGTTTTAGACTTCATGGAAAGGAGAAGGTCCTCGAACGTATTGGAGGATTCAAAGGTGCCATACAAAGATGTGCTAACCACACATTGTCTGACTCTGAAAGTGTGGAAGACCCAACTATCTCACAAGCTGCAAAGGAGGTCCCAGCCCTTAGCAAAGAAGAATTAGACCGTTTACGTGGTCTTATGGACTCACTTAGTAAGACATCTAGCTCTTGTGCTTTAACCATGACTGGTAAGAGTTCTAACTTCTTATCCTTTAATGCTCCTAGCACTGAGAGTACCTGGATTTTAGACTCTGGTGCTACAGATCATATGACACCTCATTTCCTTTCTTTTTCATCTTACACTAATTCATCTGGTCACAAACAAATCACTATTACTAACGGTTCCCATATTCCTATTATATGGTAACATCCACCTTCAACCTCTTATCCATTTAAAAAATGTGCTTCATGTTTCAAAATTATCTACTAACCTCTTGTCTATTCATAAGGTTACCAAAGACTTAAATTGTGCTGCAACTTTTTTTTATACTCATTGTGTATTTTAGGATCTTGCCACGAGGAGGACGATTGGAATTGCTAAAGAGCAGGACGGGTTATACTACTTACCTCATGAAAAGAGTACCACACAAAAGGCACTTAATTTAAATCATCAGACAAACATACTGTCCTGGGCAAACTTTCAGATATGGCTTCAGCATAAACGTCTTGTTCATCCTCCATTTAGTACCCTAAAGTCTTTATTTCCTTTTTAATTTACAAAAGTGTCTGTCGAGTCTTTTCAATGTGATGTTTGTCAATTAGCTAAACATCATTGGGCTACTTTTTCTCCCAGTAATAATAAAAGTTCTAAACCTTTTGATCTTATTCATTCTGATGTGTGGGAACCTTCAGCTATTAGTAATATTTCTGGCACAAAGTGGTTTGTTTCTTTTATTGATGATTGTACTCGAGTTACCTGGATCTTTCTCATGAAAGATAAATCTGAAGTTTTCCACTTGTTTGAAAATTTTTACCAAATTGTACGAACACAATTTAGAAGCCTGATTAAGCGATTACGTTCTGATAATGGCAGAGAATATGTGAACCAAAATTTTTCCAAGTTCCTTAAGGATAATGGAGTTATTCATGAATTGACCTGTGTAGACACCCCTCAACAGAATGGGATGGCAGAAAGGAAAAATCGTCATCTTCCTAAGGTTACTCGAGCATTACTCTTCCAAACATCTGTTCTTAAGTCTTACTGGGGGGAAGCTGTCCTAACGGCCGGCCACTTATTTGATTAATAGATTGCCATCTCGGGTCCTAGACGGTGTTAGTCCTGTTCAATTTCTGACCAAAATTTACCCCTCTATCCTTATTATGAGTAGTCTTCAAAGTCGTATCTTTGGCTGTCCTGTTTTTGTTCATATTCATAGTTCTCATCGGGGTAAGTTGGATCCTCGGGTAATCAAATGTGTCTTTATAGGTTATGCTTTAAACAAAAAGGGATACAAATGCTATCATCCTCAAAGTCGTAGATTCTATATCTCCAAGGATGTCACATTTCATGAGTCTGAGTCCTTCTTTCCTAGTTCTCAGCTTTAGGGGGAGAGTATTCCAGAAGCTGAGTTTCTTGAGTCGTCACCTTTTCCCTTGTTGCAGAATTTCACTTCTCCAGAGGATAACAAAGACCCTGAATAAACATCACTACTAGAAAAGAATAATGAGGAGAATAATGAGGACAGGTTTTTTGGAAAACAATATCAGCGAAGGCAGCAAGAACCCGTCCAGGTCAAACAGCAACTTCATTCGTCTGAACCGGAGGTAAGACCTCATACTCTTGAGACTCTTGACACCTTAAATACCACTTGTGCAACTAACCTAGATGATTTACCTAATATTGCCATGAGAAAAGAAAAAAAATCCTGTGCTAAATATCCTATTTCCAAATTTGTGTCCACTAAAAATATTTCTGTACAGCACCAGAATTTCCTTCCAGCTATTGATTTTGTCAGAATCCCTACATCAATACAAGAAGCCTTAAAAGATGAGAACTGGGTTCGAGCTATGAATGAAGAAATGGGTGCATTAGAAAGGAACGAGACTTGGGAGATTGTAGAGAGACCAACTGACAAGAAAGCAGTGGGTTGTAGGTGGATATATGATGAGCGGATATTTTATACGCTTTTGGGGGTTAATTTCATATAGTTTTTAGTATGTTTTAGTTAGTTTTTAGTTTATTTTCATTAGTTTCTAGGCAAAATTCATATTTCTGGACTTTACTATGAGTTTGTGTGTTTTTCTGTAATTTCAACTCTAGAAACAGGTTACAACCTGGCGTTGAACGCCCAAAACAGCCCAGGCACGTGAGAAGCTTTAGTCTCAGTCCCAGCACACACCAAGTGGGCCCCAGAAGTGGATTTCTGCACTATCCATCATAGTTTACTCATTTTCTGTAAACCTAGGTTACTAGTTTAGTATTTAAACAACTTTTAGAGACTTATTTTGATCTCATGACATTTTAGATCTGAACTTTGTACTCTTTGACGGCATGAGTCTCTAAACTCCATTGTTGGGGGTGAGGAGCTCTGCTGTGTCTCGATGAATTAATGCAAGTATTTCTATTTTCTATTCAAACATGCGTGTTCCTATCTAAGATATTCATTCGCACTTCAACATGAATGTGATGAATGTGACAATCATCATCATTCCCCCAAGAACGCGTGCCTAACAACCACTTCCATTCCACCGTAGAATGAATGAATATCTCTTGGATCTCTTAATCAGAATCTTCATGGTATAAGCTAGATTGATGGCGGCATTCATGAGAGTCCGAAAAGTCTAAACCTTGTCTGTGGTATTCCGAGTAGGACTCTGGGATTGAATGGCTGTGACGTGCTTCAAACTCGCGAGTGCTGGGCGTAGTGACAGACGCAAAAGGATAGTAAATCCTATTCCGGTATGATTGAGAACCTGCAGATGATTAGCCATGCGGTGATAGCGCACCTGGACCCTTTTCACTAGAAGGATGGATGGTAGCCATTGACAACGGTGATCCACCAACACACAGCTTGCCATAAGAGGAACGTGCATGCGTGAACAAGAAGGCAGAGGAAAGCAGAGATTCAGAAGACAAAGCATCTCCAAAACTCCAACACATTCTCCATTACTGCATAACAAGTATTTATTTCATGCTCTGTTATTCCTTGCAATCAAATTTGATAAGTGAATTGTTTTATTGTTTTTCTGAGTAAGAGTTACAAGATAACCATAGCTTGCTTCAAGCCAACAATCTCCATGGGATCGACCCTTACTCACGTAAGGTATTACTTGGACGACCCAGTGCACTTGCTGGTTAGTTGTGCGAAGTTGTAAGAGAGTAATGTGAATATTGACATTACAATTTCGTGCACCAAGTTTTTGGCGCCGTTGCCGGGGATTGTTTGAGTTTGAACAACTGACGATGAATCTTGTTGCTTAGATTAGGAAAATTTTGTCTTTTGGGTCAGAGTCTTTTATATTCTTTCCAAAATTTTTTAAAAAAAATAATTTTTCTTAGTTATTAAAAATATTTTTTCAAAACAAGTATTACATTTACTGCCCATTTGGCTAGAGCGTTGGTCTGTGTTCTTGGTAATTGGGTACCTTCTTTTTAAAATTCTTTTTCAAAAATAATTTTTACATCAAATCTTGTGCCAAACTTTAAGTTTGGTGTTTTCTTGTTGATTTTTCTTTGGTTTTCGAAAATCTTATTTTGGTTTTCTAAAAATTTGAAGTTTGGTGTTCTTTCTTCATGTTCTTGTGTTCTTGTGAGTCTTCAAAGTGTTCTTGAGTTTTCCTTGTGTCTTGATCTTAAAATTTTCAAGTTTGGTGTTCCTTGGTGTTTTTCCTCCAAAATTTTCGAAAACAAGGAGCATTAGATCTAAAAATTTTAAATCTTGTGCTATCTTATTATTTTTCTCTTTCCTCTTTAAATTCAAAAATATCTTTTCTCTCTATTTTAAAACAAATTTTCGAAATTTATTTTTAAAATTCAGATTTTTTATTTCAAAATTTAAAATATTTTTCAAATCATATCTTTTTCAAAACTCCCTAACCATTTTTTTCTCTCTCTCCATTTTTCGAAAATTTTCACCCATTTTTATTTATTTTATTTTAATTTATTTTAATTTCGAAATAAATAATAATTAAATAAATAAAAATATTTCTTCTCTATTTTACATCATTTCCCTTTCTCCATCATGGATCTATGTGGAAATGAACAGTCCAGAAGGACTCTGGGGTCATATGCTAACCCCTCTACTGCTTCATATGGGAGTAGTATCAGTATACCCTCCATTGGAGTCAGTAGCTTTGAGTTGAATCCTCAGCTTATTATCATGGTGCAGCAAAGTTGCCAGTATTCCGGTCTTCCACAGGAAGAACCTACAAAGTTTCTGGCACAGTTTTTACAAATTGCTGACACAGTACATGATAAGGAAGTAGATCATGATGTCTACAGATTATTACTGTTCCCATTTGTTGTAAAAGACCAAGCTAAGAGGTGGTTAAATAACCAACCTAAGGCTAGCATAAAGACATGGAAACAGCTGACAGAAAAATTCCTGAATCAATACTTTCCTCCAAAAAGGATGACACAGCTAAGGCTGGACATCCAAGGCTTTAAACAAGGAGATAATGAATCTCTTTATGATGCTTGGGAGAGATACAGAGAGATGCTAAGAAAATGCCCCTCTGAAATGTTTTCAGAGTGGGTTCAGCTAGACATCTTCTATTATGGGCTTACAGAAAGGGCTCAGCTTTCTCTAGATTACTCAGCTGGTGGATCTATCCACATGAGAAAGACAATTGAAGAAGCTCAAGAGCTCATTGATACAGTTGCCAGAAATCAACATCTGTACCTAAGCAGTGACCCTTCCATGAAAGAAGAGGTTAAAACAATAACTGCTGAACTCAATCCTGCAGAACAAGCTGCTGAATTCAATTAGCAATTGGATTTTCTAACAAAACAGTTAGCCAAATTCAAGGAGAGACTACAAGAGACAAGGACGGCTAATATAAATATGGAAGAACAATTAAGCAAACAAAGCAGCAGTTGTCAAAACAAATAACAGAAGAATGCCAAGCAGTTCAACTAAGAAGTGGGAAAACATTAAATACCCCACCTCAAGGCAGCAGGAAGCCAAGAAATGAGCAAACTACCTAAATTCCATCTGAGGACAGTAAGAGCCTAGGGAAAAATAATTCTGGCGTTAAAACGCCAGAAATTGGGTGGAAGGCTGGCGCTAAACGCCCAGACCATGCTCAGGACTGGCGTTCAATGCCAGAAACAAGCAAGGAACTGGCGTTGAATGCCCAAAAGAAGCACAGTTCTGGCGTTCAGACGCCAGGAACAGATGAGGAGTTGGCGTCTAACGTCACTCCAGCTTCTAACTCTGGCACTCAAATGCCAGTGAGGGATCAGACACACCCAAGTGCTGATGACAACCCATCTAAAAAGGCTTCTTCAACCATTTCTGTAGGAAATAAACCTGCAGCAACCAAGGCTGAGGAATATAAAGCCAAGATACCTTATCCTCAAAAAATCCGCCAAGAGGAGCAGGATAAGCAATTTGCTCGCTTTGCAGATTATCTCAGGACTCTTGAAATTAAGATTCCATTTGCAGAGGCACTTGAGCAAATACCTTCTTATGCCAAGTTCATGAAAGAGATCTTAAGTCATAAGAAGGATTGGAGAGAAACTAAAAGAGTTCTCCTCACTGAAGAATGCAATGCAGTCATTCTGAAAAGCTTTCCTGAAAAGCTTAAAGATCCCGGAAGCTTTCTGATACCATGCACATTAGAGGAAAATTACACCAGGACAGCTTTATGCGATCTTGGGACAAGCATCAACCTAATACCTGCATCCACCATCAGAACGCTTGGTTTAACTGAAGAAGTTAAACCAACCCGGATATGTCTCCAACTCGCTGATGGCTCCATTAAATACCCATCAGGCGTAACTAAGGACATGATTGTCAGGGTTGGGCCATTCGCCTTTCCCACTGACTTTGTAGTGCTGGAGATGGAGGAGCACAAGAGTGCTACTCTCATTCTAGGAAGACCTTTCCTAGCAACTGGACGAACCCTCATTGATGTCCAAAAGGGGGAAGTCACCCTGAGAGTCAATGAGGATGAGTTTAAGTTGAATGCTGTCAATGCCATGCAGCATCCAGACACACCAAAAGACTGCATGAAAGTTGATCTTATTGACTCTTTGGTAGAAGAGATCAACATGGCTGAGAGTCTCGAATCAAAGCTGGAAAACATCTTTAAAGATGTTCCACCTGATCTAGAGGACTCAGAGGAATTGAAAGAGTCTCTGAAATTCCCTCAGGAAGAGGAAAAACCTCCTAAACCCGAGCTCAAACCACTACCACCATCCCTAAAATATGCATTTCTGGGAGAAGGTGATACTTTTCCAGTGATCATAAGCTCTGCTTTAAATCCACAGGAAGAGGAAGCACTAATTCAAGTGCTAAGGACACACAAGACAGCTCTTGGGTGGTCCATAAGTGACCTTAAGGGCATAAGCCTAGCTAGATGCATGCACAAGATCTTATTGGAGGACAATGCTAAGTCAGTGGTTCAACCACAGAAGCGGCTAAATCCAGCCATGAAGGAAGTGGTGCAGAAAGAGGTCACTAAATTACTGGAGGCTGGGATTATTTATCCTATTTCTGATAGCCCCTGGGTAAATCCTGTTCAAGTTGTCCCTAAAAAGGGAGGCATGACAGTAGTTCATAATGAAAAAAATGAACTGGTTCCTACAAGAACAGTTACAGGGTGGCACATGTGTATTGATTACAGAAGGCTCAATACAGCCACCAGAAAGAATCATTTTCCTTTACCATTCATAGACCAGATGCTAGA
>NC_029788.2:114874588-114877218 GCF_000816755.2 Arachis ipaensis | reverse complement strand
TTGCCACACCCACCAATGATACTAAAACAGTACTAAAATTCCTCCAGAAACATATATTCAGCAGATTTGGTGTCCCTAGGGTACTAATCAATGATGGGGGCACTCACTTCTGCAACAAACAGCTTTACTCTGCCATGGTCCGGTATGGGATTCGCCATAAGGTGGTAACTCCATATCATCCGCAGACAAATGGACAAGCTGAAGTTTCTAACAGAGAACTAAAAAGAATCCTGGAATGGACCGTGAGTACCCGTAGAAAGGATTGGGCACGAAGCTTGGATGATGCTCTGTGGGCTTACAGAACAGCATTCAAGACTCCTATAGGGACCTCTCCATACCAACTTGTGTATGGTAAGGCATGCCACCTGCCCGTGGAACTGGAACATAAAGCCTACTGGGCAACCAGATTCCTAAACTTTGATGCCAAATTAGCTGGAGAAAAAAAGATTGCTCCAGTTGAATGAGCTAGAGGAATTCAGATTCACTGCTTTCGAAAATGCCAAGCATTATAAAGAAAAATAAAAAAGGTGGCATGACAGAAAGCTGTCATCTAGAATCTTTGAACCAGGACAAAAGGTTCTGTTGTTTAACTCTAGAGTCAATTGTATAAGTTTACAGGGTTACAAAAGGATTCTGCACACAAAACAGAGAAAAAGAGCTCACTGGCAAGAAAACGCCAGTAAGGATAGCCATCTGGGCGTTAAACGCTAGAAAGAAGCATCTTCTGGGCGTTGAACGCCAGAAAGAAGCTCCTTCTGGGCGTTTAACGCCAGATTTACAGCGTCCTGGGCATTCAGAAAAATGCCCAGTGACAAAGGAGTTCCTGGCGTTCAACGCCAGAAAGAAGCAACAGCTGGGCGTTGAACGCCCAGGAGAAGCAGCAGTTGGGCGTTGAACGCCCAAAACATGCAGCGTTTGGGCGTTCAAACACCAGGATGGTGGGGAGGAGGTAAATTCGTTTTTACTTCAAATTTTTTATTTTAATTTTAATTTTCATGTTTTAATTCATGATTTCTTGCATAAACATGTTACAAACCCTGATTTCTAAAATCCCTAATTTCTAAAAATCCTACTTTAAAAATATCAAATGTATCTTAATCCATAAGCACAAATCCCTTTTTTTCAATCCAACTCAACTCTTTTTCAAATTTTCAAAACAAATCTATCTCTTTTTACTCTAAAATCTTTTCAACTAATCAATATCTTTTTCAAATCTCCATATTATCTTTTTCAAAATCCAGATTTATCTTTTTTAAAATATCTTCCATATCTTTTTAATCTTAAATCACATCTTTTCATATCATACTTTTTAAATCATATCTTCTATCTTATCTTTTTTTAATATTTTCGAAAACCCACCCCCTCCCCTTTAAAAACACATTCAGCCTCCCTCCTCTCATCCACCATTCGACACTAGCTCTCCTTCTATCCCTCTCCTTTCTTTTCTTTTTCTTGAGGACAAGCAAACCTCTAAGTTTGGTGTGTTTATCCGTGATCACTAAACCATACCCACTAAGATCATGGCCCCTAAAGGAAAACAACCCACTCCAAGAGGCAAGAAAAAGAGTGTTCCAAAGCCACTTTGGAATCAAGGGAGGTTCTTAACCAAAGAACATTCAGACCATTACTACAAAATAATGGGTCTAAGATCTGTGATCCCGGAAGTCAAGTTCGATCTGAAAGAAGATGAATATCCGGAGATCCAAGAGCAGATTCGAAACAGGAACTGGGAAGTCCTAGCTAATCCTGAAACGAAAGTGGGAAAGAATATGGTTCAGGAATTCTACACTAATCAGTGGCAAACAGACAGGCAGAGAATATCTGGAACTGCCCTCTATGACTATAGGACTGTGGTCAGAGGAAAGATTGTTCACATCCACCCTGACAAAATCAGGGAGATCTTTAAGCTACCTCAGCTGAAAGATGACCCAGACTCCTTCAATAGGAGAATGATGAGAACAAACAAGGGCCTGGATAAGATTCTAGAGGATATATGCATCCCTGGAGCCAGGTGGACCACCAGCACGAAGGGTGTCCCAAATCAACTCAAGAGAGAAGATCTCAAACCAGTTGCCAGAGGATGGCTGGACTTCATTGGGCGTTCTATATTGCCCACCAACAACCGTTCTGAAGTCAATATTAGAAGAGCAGTGATGATCCATTGCATTATGTTGGGGAAAGAAGTAGAAGTTCATCAACTGATCCCATCTGAATTCTGCATACTTGCCAACAAGAACTCTAAGGATGCCAGATTGGCTTATCCAAGCCTAATCTCTATACTCTGCAAAGATGCTGGAGTAAAGATGGGAATAACAGAGTACATCTCAGTGGAGCAGCCAATCACTAAAATCACAATGGAAAAACAACAAGTGCAGGATGACCCCATCAAGAGGAGGGTGCAAGAATTCCTACCAGAACTCCCTCAATTTGAATACTGGGAACATCTTGAAGCATCTGTTACTAAGTTACAAGAAGCTATGGACCAAATGAAGGAAGAACAGCAAAATCAAAACAGCATGCTCTGCAAACTGCTCAGAGAACAAGAAGTGCAAGGGCATGAATTAAGAGAACTAAAGCGTCAGAAACTATCCCTTGAAGGGCCAAGCACTCCACAGACTAAAGAGGCATCC
>NC_029788.2:114858885-114874521 GCF_000816755.2 Arachis ipaensis | reverse complement strand
TTTTTAGGAAAAATTTATATTTCTGGACTTTACTATGAGTTTGTGTGTTTTTCTGTAATTTCAGGTATTTTCTGGCTGAAATTGAGGGAGCTAGGCAAAAATCTGATTCAGGCTGAAAAAGGACTGCTGATGCTGTTGGATCCTGACCTCTCTGCACTCGGAATGAAATTTCTGGAGCTACAGGAGTCCAAATGGCGCGCTTCTAATTGCGTTGGAAAGTAGACATCCAGGGCTTTCCAGCAATATATAATAGTCCATACTTTGCTCAAGGATAGATGACGTAAACTGGCGTTTAACGCTAGTTTCATGTTGCAGTCTGGCGTCCAGCGCCAGAAACACGTTACAAGTTGGAGTTCAACGCCAGAAACAGGTTACAACCTGGCGTTGAATGCCCAAAACAGCCCAGGCACGTGAGAAGCTTTAGTCTCAGTCCCAGCACACACCAAGTGGGCCCCAGAAGTGGATTTCTGCACTATCCATCATAGTTTACTCATTTTCTGTAAACCTAGGTTACTAGTTTAGTATTTAAACAACTTTTAGAGACTTATTTTGATCTCATGACATTTTAGATCTGAACTTTCTACTCTTTGACGGCATGAGTCTCTAAACTCCATTGTTGGGGGTGAGGAGCTCTGCTGTGTCTCGATGAATTAATGCAAGTATTTCTATTTTCTATTCAAACATGCGTGTTCCTATCTAAGATATTCATTCGCACTTCAACATGAATGTGATGAATGTGACAATCATCATCATTCCCCCAAGAACGCGTGCCTAACAACCACTTCCATTCCACCGTAGAATGAATGAATATCTCTTGGATCTCTTAATCAGAATCTTCGTGGTATAAGCTAGATTGATGGCGGCATTCATGAGAGTCCGAAAAGTCTAAACCTTGTCTGTGGTATTCCGAGTAGGAATCTGGGATTGAATGGCTGTGACGTGCTTCAAACTCGTGAGTGCTGGGCGTAGTGACAGACGCAAAAGGATAGTAAATCCTATTCCGGTATGATTGAGAACCTGCAGATGATTAGCCATGCGGTGACAGCGCACCTGTACCCTTTTCACTAGAAGGATGGATGGTAGCCATTGACAACGGTGATCCACCAACACACAGCTTGCCATAAGAGGAACGTGCATGCGTGAACAAGAAGGCAGAGGAAAGCAGAGATTCAGAAGACAAAGCATCTCCAAAACTCCAACACATTCTCCATTACTGCATAACAAGTATTTATTTCATGCTCTGTTATTCCTTGCAATCAAATTTGATAAGTGAATTGTTTTATTATTTTCCTGACTAAGAGTTACAAGATAACCATAGCTTGCTTCAAGCCAACAATCTCCGTGGGATCGACCTTTACTCACGTAAGGTATTACTTGGACGACCCAGTGCAGTTGCTGGTTAGTTGTGCGAAGTTATAAGAGAGTAATGTGAATATTGACATTACAATTTCGTGCACCAATATACATAGTTAAATATCAATATAATGGCACACTAGACAGGTATAAAGCAAGGTTGGTTACAAAAGGATATACCCAAACTTATGGAATCGATTAGGAGGAGACATTTGCTCCGGTGGCAAAAATGAATACCGTCAGGATTATCCTCTCCTTAGCAGTACACTTTGGTTGGGAGATGCATCAATTTGGTGTTAAAAATTCCTTCTTACATGGAAGTCTGGAAGAAGAAGTGTACATGCAGATTCCACCAGGATATGGTATCACTAGTGAAGCAAATAAAATGTGAAGACTAAAAAAGGCTTTGTATGGTCTTAAACTGTCACCTCGTGCCTGATTTGGAAGATTTACTCGAGCTATGATATCTTTAGGGTATCGACAAAGCCAAGGTGATCATAATTTGTTTATAAAACATTCACATGAAGGCAAACTCACTCTACTCTTGGTCTATGTAGATGATATGATTATTGCAGGTGATGATGAGTTAGAAAAACAGACTTTGAAAGAAAAGTTAGCAACTCAGTTTAAGATGAAAGATCTTGGCAAGCTAAAGTACTTCCTTGGGATAGAGGTTGCTTACTCTAGACAAGGTGTAAAATCCCTACAATACCCCTTGTTCCTCTTTTTTTTCAAACCAAACCCTAACCCTCTTCTAACACACTCACTCACCTCTCACTACCGCACACACTCTCACTCCCCTCACACCCTCTTCCTCACAGGTTACACACTCAGACTCTGACGGAAAAAAGAAAGAAAGAAAAAGGAAAGAGAGAAAAGGGAAGACCGTGAAAAGAGAAGGGAGGAGGAAGGCGGGAGCTGTCGACGCCGAGCCACCATGCGAGGAGAGAGAGAGAGTCGCACCTCATCACCGCCGGCCTGGAGCACGCCGTTCGTGTCCCGTCGCGTCGCCACCAGCCGCGTCCAGCTCGCTGCAGTTGCGTCACCATCAGAGGCCAGAACCGAGAGAGGTGCATCCGAGAAGGGGGACGAGTGCGAGAGAGGAGACGCGGAAGAAGGACTGCCGCCGTTCTGCCTCGCCATCGTCGAACTGCTACAGCCGCCGTGCCTTGTCTCTGTCGCCGCTAAGCTTCAACCGCTGCCATCTCTGTTGGGGGTCATTGTCATTGCTGAATGAAGAGGGAGAGTTTAAGTCGGCCAGTGAAGGGAGGAAGAAAGAGTCGCGATGGAGGAGCCGTTCACCATCGTCACGTCTATTGTTGCCATCAACGGAGCTCGTCGTCAGGGGAGCATCCCCGACGTCACTGCTAATGAACTGTCTCCGTCCCTGTTGTGATCTTGCTCAGCCCTTCACCCCCTTTATTCTTGTCTCTAAATCAGCACAATTTTTCCCCTGTTCTGACTTCATTTATGAAACTGTAACGCTTCCACCTTTAGTCTGCTATATTTTCTTCTTTTCTTACATGCACTGGTTTTAATTGCGATAATATGTCTCTGTTTTAGTAGTGTCGCCTTACTTTTGTTGCGTTTCTGCTGAAAATTATCTTGAGTACTGATATTAGTACTATCATGGAACGGTTGGAGCTGTTGATGTTATGATTACATCTACGATGTAGTTGTGGAAGTTGCTGCCACTGTCTCGATCTAAATTCAGCGCTCATTCGTTTCATTTTAATTCAATCCTCCTCACCTTAGATTCTGGCACTCCGGGTTCGATATCTTCGGTCCCTTAGGACCATGTTGTGAGTAGGCTTTACATTTATAATTACTTTGGCTTTGCTATAATTATTTTGATATACGGTGCCTGAGTTTATATTATACTTACAAATATTTTTATCAAAAGATTTTAAATTAGTTTTAATGATCGATTTATTAGAACTAAATGTTTATCCTTGTTAAGCTCATTTTAATATGCACATGAGACTATACGTTTTTATGAGACTATATGTATGTTTGAAGAAGTTTTATATTATTTTAAAGTATTTGATTTTACTTGAATATGTATTTTTGAACCATTGAAGTATTTGTTGGTATTCACTTATTTTGAAATTGTGAAATATATTTGAAATGCCTTAAGATTGAGAAAATATAATTGAATATGATTTGGATGAGAAAGTATTATTTGATTTGATTTGATACTTCGTGTTTGAAAGACCGAAGAATTTGTTATATTTGAAATTATATGTTTGAATCGGTTTGGGAGGCTCGTATTAGAAAATCGTAGTTAGCGACGGTTATGACGTTAACCTAGATGCATCTGGCTCAGACCTCAGCTAGCAGGGGCATTGCTAGCCTAACGTGTAGGCCACACGTTGGATCTGTTATTCCGTACGGACACACGAGAGGAAAGGGCTACCCTTAGAGGTGGAGCCGCCCAAGTGTGGACTATTTGATTTGATTTCTGTATGAGAACTCCCTTATTGATTCACTCATTCATATAAATTATTATTTTCTAAATAAAATTATTTTTATAATAATATTTATATGGTCTCATGTGAATTATAGATGTACTGTCTAGTCACTGGGTTGCAAAACTCACTCCGTTTTTTTTTAAATATTTTTCAGGAATAAATATTTGATTATGTGAGTATTTCTAGTCAAGAGTAATGTTCTGCAATGGGTATCTATTTCTTGTTGAGTTCTTAGGCGTCATCTGCTCCATATGTCACAGGCAGGATTCATTCATATTTATTTATTTTATTTTTGATAAAAATATGTAATTATTTATCAAAAAATATGTGTAACCTTCTTATTTATCTTATATTTAAATCAGTTAGGCTTGCTGGGGAACTATTTTCCTGAGCGCCAGTCATGGCTCATTTTGGGCTGTGACAAAGTGGTATCAGAGCTTAGGTTTAATCTGTGTAATATGGAGCAAGTGTCCTATGATAGGATCACAATTGTATAAATAGAAGCGCGCCTATTTGTACAAATTGTGGCACTATCAAAGGCCTATAGGAATGTCATCTTTGTCCTCTTTATCATTGTTGTCTTCTGATTATTGAGAGCATGCGTCCTCTGCCGCTTCTTACTACTCTTGTCCTTTTGTACCCAATCTTGACATATCCTTTGGTAGATTTTCTTGAATGTGTTTTTGCAAGGATTTCAGTTTTGGTTCCGGTTCGCGATTTCTTTCCTAGCTAGTTCTAATTTTCTCCGATTTTGTGAATGTGTGCTTTAATCTTCTTCGTCTTTGGGTTGTTCTCTATGATTCCTAATATCAATAGTTCACGAGTTACTTAAAAGATTCGATTTATGTTTGCTGTGAATTACCATCTGATTTCCTTATAGAATTGTATTTAGATTTATGGATTACATGAAATTGTTGAGTTTCTAAACGAGATGCTTTGTTTTGGATTTGATAAGCGATATTGAGATTTTTCTTCTTATGTTGATGATTTTTTAAGCTAACATAATTTTGATTAGCTTTTGATTCTTTTTTTCAAATCAATAATTTTGAAACAGCTATTTAGTTGCTCAAGAAGGACTATATGATTAAACATATAAATAGAGTGTTATTGTTGTTTGTTCGATTGTTGATTTTCTTTGCTTAAGTGTAGTGAATTATTTGGGTAATAAGTTAGCTGGATCAAAAGTCTTTTTCGATTTAGAAGTTTAGTTGTATTTTTTTAATTTGATGATCTATTTCCATTGTGGTTCTTTGTTGCTGAATATGACTTTTTGTTACGGAACTATTTCCTGCTTGATAAGTTGAGAGAAAATTGTGAACGCTTGTCTTTTGGTTGGTGATTATAAGATGAATTTTGCTTTTGAATATGATCTGAAACCTGAGAATTTTCTTAACCCTTGTTTTTCTGAAAATTTTCTTATTTTCAACTATTGTTCTTATTCTCAGAGATTTAAGGAGATTAATTTTCTTGATTTGTAGTGCCTTTGTGATATTTGGATTGTAGATCTTAGAGATTGGAAAGAATTGTTGACGATTTTTGATAAAAAGACTAGATATCTAATTTCTTAAAGCAAAATAAATTACTTATACGATTTTTTTTATTATATTCAACTAATTATTATAAACCATGCTTTCTTATTATGTATCCCTTAATAACTCTAGTTTTAAAACTATCTGATTGGTTGGGTTTGTGGAATAAAATAGTGTAAGTAAAATTATGTACTTACTTGAGCTATACAATGATACTTTAAATTAAATTTTCACTAGGATTGAAAATATATTATTTATTTTAATGTGATAATATAGGATTTTTGTGAACTTTGTTGCTTTTAAATTTATAAGTGGGAATCAATATTAAAACAACTTGTGATTTTATTAGGAAAATCATAATATATAGAGACTATTTTAGTAAATTTTTCAACAAGTTAGGATTTTTTTTATTGAAAGATTAGTAATTTGAAAGTCTTTTCTCTTATAACGAAGTTATTGCTAATTTTATTATTAGTATTTACTTGAATATTTCCTTGCTTTACATCTTAATCATTAACTTCTTTGTCACGATTATGGAAGCTCTATTCTCTTGCTTTGCACTCATTTAAGTATTTAATTATTATAATTCTTGACTCTTTGCGAAATTGTTAAAGTATTTCAGCATTTGGCGTTTTGACTTCTATCTCCTTTCCTTTTTCTTTTGAGAATTTTTTTTTACAAGGATTTCACATCTTCTTCCAACTATTGATTGATTATATGCTCCTATTTTCATTTTATTTATTCTTATGCATATTAAAATTTTAAGAGCCATTAATATCGGTTGAAAACTGCTGCAAAGCAGATATAGATATTTGTCTATATAAAATGTGCATCAGTGTATGCAAAAAAAAAAAAAAAAAAAATAGTCAACTTTTTCTATAACTATAGTTATACTTGCATGTGTGTTCTCTATTTATCCAAAAAAAAAAAAAAGATAAAGTATATATATTTATGAACATGATTTTTTTTTTTTTTCTTCTTTTGGTGTTTTATCTTTACAAGAAATCTAATTTCATACTAATTTTCTGAAATTCTTTTGCTATGTGCTTTGATTATGTTAAGAGCAAATTCATAATTGGAGATTTAGACCAAAAAAAAAAAGAAAGAAGAAAGTAGTTATTATAATTGATCCTAGTGTGTTAATTGCCAATACTTTAAATTTTAGTTTTATTATTATTATTATTTTATATGTGAATTTATTTGTAACTTCATACTAAGTCTAGCTTCATGATTATAGGGAATTATTTAACTTTATTTTATAATAATGACAAAAATGAGTTAAATGTACAGGTGAATTTTGGCCTTGACAATAATGAGATGATTGCTTACATTTTTCTCGTTATGTTTTATGTTATTTATCTATTATTTATAGTCAAAAGCTATTAAATTTTATTCTAGTATACTTAATATTCAAGGTTATGGCAATAATTATTTCAAATGGTTTTTGTCAAAGAATTCTAGATAAGAGAAAATGAGGATGTTAATTTTTGTGACAATTACTATTTTTAATTTTCATAACTGTACAATTGTCTTTTTAAAAGGTGCGGTCAAATCTTCTATTTGTTGTTTTGCTTTGTCCCTATGTTATTGTCTTTGTCTTGTTGCTTGGGATTTGGATTTATAATTGTTGTGGGTATTTTATTTACGTTGTATGTTTGTTGCTGTTTAGTTTTCCTTACCTATAGTGCTGTTGCTTCTTATTGTTTTCTTTAACTTCATTTGTCCTAGTGTTCTTATTTTGCTCGATAAATATTATAAAATTATTAGGCCTTGTATGTTCTTCCTCTTTTTTGATTCTAAAAGATTGTGTGTTATTTAATTGTGTTCCTAGTCATTCTCTTAAATCTTTGTGAATATCACCGTTGATTTTAGTGGCCATCTCTTGTGAACTTCGTATTTTTTGGATCCAACATAAACTTGTTTTGACTTCATACACCATCTTTTCTTTTATTGTTCTATCGAAGTTTCTTGATTCAGATTTTCTTGCTAAGATGCGATTGATTCTCTTTTTGGCATGCTTCACTGTTTTTGTATATCCTTGTTTAGTTGCGATCCTACGCATCTCCCCGAATTCTTGCGAACACCATCTGTGATGTTTGCTCTTTTATGCTTAAGTTTTGAATCCTTTTAAGCAAACTCGTGTTTATTTCAATGTCACGTGCGATTCCCAGATATAGCAAGTGATACGTTAGCTCTTTAGGACATAGCTATCGATGCGGAAGTTCAAAAAGTTGAAATTCGAACACTTGACATAAGACTGGTTGCTACCATGGATATGTACTACAGAACCAAGATTGTATTGAGAAAAGATTGACGAACAACATGAAGCGGGCTATGTATATCTGAGTTGTCAAGGGAACGAGAATAGGGAAATGCCAATGACATCGTTTTATCAAGATCCTATCTTGAAACTTTTACACCTCGTTATACTCATTTCTCATGTTCGGTAAAGTGCTAAAACCATGTAAAGTTTTGAAGATTATATCAATTTTCGAGGACGAAAATTTTTATAAGGAAGGTAGAATGTAAAATCCCTACAATACCCCTTGTACCTCTTTTTTTCAAACCAAACCCTAACCCTCTTCTAACACACTCACTCACCTCTCACTACCGCACACACTCTCACTCCCCTCACACCCTCTTCCTCACAGGTTACACACTCGGACTCTGACGGAAAAAAAGAAAGAAAGAAAAAGGAAAGAGAGAAAAGGGAAGACCGTGAAAAGAGAAGGGAGGAGGAAGGCGGGAGCTGTCGACGCCGAGCCACCATGCAAGGAGAGAGAGAGAGTCGCACCTCATCACCGCCGGCCTGGAGCACGCCGTTCGTGTCCCATCGCGTCGCCGCCAGCCGCGTCCAGCTCGCTGCAGTTGCGTTGCCATCAGAGGCCAGAACCGAGAGAGGTGCGTCCGAGAGGGGGGACGAGTGCGAGAGAGGAGACGTGGAAGAAGGACTGCTGCCGTTCTGCCTCGCCGTCGTCGAACTACTACAGCCGCCATGCCTTGTCTCTGTTGCCGCTAAGCTTCAACCACTGCCATCTCTGTTGGGGGTCATCGTCATTGCTGAATGAAGAGGGAGAGTTTAAGTCGGCCAGCGAAGGGAGGAAGAAAGAGTCACGATGGAGGAGCCGTTCACCATCGTCACGTCTGCTGTTGCCATCAACGGAGCTCGTCGTCAGGGAAGCATCACCGACGTCACTGCTAATGAACCGTCTCCGTCCCTGTTGTGATCTTGCTCAGCCCCTCACCCCCTTCATTCTTGTCTCTAAATTAGCACAATTTTTCCCTGTTCTGACTCCATTTATGAAACTGTAACGCTTCCACCTTTACTCTGCTATATTTTCTTCTTTTCTTACATGCACTGGTTTTAATTGCGATAATATGTCTCTGTTTTAGTAGTATCGCTTACTTTTGTTACGTTTCTGCTGAAAATTATCTTGAGTACTGGTATTAGTACTATCATGGAACGGTTGGAGCTGTTGATGTTATGATTATATCTGCGATGTAGCTGTGGAAGTTGCTGCCACCGTCTCGATCTAAATTCAGCGCTCATTCGTTTCATTTTACTTCAATCCTCCTCACCTTGGATTCTGGCACTCCGGGTTCGATATCTTCGGTCTCTTAGGACCATGTTGTGAGTAGGCTTTACATTTATAATTACTTTGGCTTTACTATAATTATTTTGATAAACGGTGACTGAGTTTATATTATACTTACAAAGATTTTTATCAAAAGATTTTAAATTAGTTTTAATGATCGATTTATTAGAACTAAATATTTATCCTTGTTAAGCTCATTTTAATATGCACATGAGACTATACGTTTTTATGAGACTATATGTATGTTTGAAGAAGTTTTATATTATTTTAAAGCATTGGATTTTACTCGAATATGTATTTTTGAAACATTGAAGTATTTGTTGGTATTCACTTATTTTGAAATTGTGAAATATATTTGAAATGCCTTAAGATTGAGAAAATATAATTGAATATGATTTGGATGAGAAAGTATTATTTGATTTGATTTGATACTTCGTGTTTGAAAGACCGAAGAATTTGTTATATTTGAAATTATATGCTTGAATCGGTTTGGGAGGCTCGTATTAGAAAACCGTAGTTAGCGATGGTTATGACGTTAACCTAGATGCATCTGGCTCAGACCTCAGCTAGCAGGGGCGTTGCTAGCCTAACGTGTAGGCCACACGTTGGATCTGTTATTCTGTACGGACACACGAGAGGAAAGGCTACCCTTAGAGGTGGAGCCGCCCAAGTGTGGACTATTTGGTTTGATTTCTGTATGAGAACTCCCTTATTGATTCACTCATTCATATAAATTATTGTTTTCTAAATAAAATTATTTTTATAATAATATTTATATGGTCTCATGTGAATTATAGATGTACTGTCTAGTCACTGGGTTGCAAAACTCACTTCGTTTTTTAAATATTTTTCAGGAATAAATATTTGATTATGTGAGTATTTCTATTCAAGAGTAATATTCTGCAATGGGTATCTATTTCTTGTTGAGTTCTTAGGCGTCATCTGCTCCATATGTCACAGACAGGATTCATTCATATTTATTTATTTTATTTTTGTTAAAAATATGTAATTATTTATCAAAAATATGTGTAACCTTCTTATTTATCTTATATTTAAATCAGTTAGGCTTGCTGGGGAATTATTTTCCTGAGCGCCAGTCATGGCTCATTTTGGGCTGTGACACAAGACATCTTTATTTCCCAAAGAAAATATTTCATAGATCTCCTCAAAGAGATTGGTAAGTTGGATTGTAAGATCACTGGAGTGCCCATAGAGCAAAATCATAGAATTGGAAATGATGAGGAAAGCCCAAAGGTGGAGAACACACGGTACTAGAGGCTTATGGGAAACTCATCTACTTATCACACACCAGACCTAACATAGCCTATGCAGTTAGTGTGGTTAGTCAATTCATGCATGATCCAAGAGAGAGACACTTGCAGGCTGTAAACAAGATTATTCAGTACTTGAAAGCCTCTCCGGGAAAGAATTGCTATTCAAAAAGGAAGGGATTTTATCCATGAAAGTATATACTGATGCTGACTACGCTGGATCAATTATTGATAGGAGATTCATCTCAGGATATTGCATGTTCTTGGGTGAAAACTTGGTGACATGGAGGAGCAAGAAGCAAAATATAGTTGCAATATCAAGTGCAGAGGCAGAATTTAGAGTCATGGCCTAAGGGATTTGCAAATTATTATGGATGAAGATCATACTCGATGACCTCAAAGTAAAGTATGAAGCTCCTATGGAACTGGTTTGTGATAATAAGTCTGTCATTAGTATTGCACACAATTCAGTTTAACATGACCGAACAAAGCATGTAAAAATAGACCGATATTTCATTAAGGAGAAATTGAACAATGGTCTTATAGCCACCAAGTACATCCCTTCAAGATTCCAATTGGCAGATATGTTAACTAAGGGACTTCCCACAGAACACTTAAAAGACCTTACTTGCAAGTTGGGAATGATAGATATACATTCACCAGTTTGAAGGAGAGTGTTATAATTATTCTATAATTAGTATGGATTTGTTTATATTAAGACAGATTTGGTGCAGATTTGTTTTGAATAGCTTTTATTACCTGTTATTTTCTTTCCTTAATTAGGTTGTAAATAATCTTTATATTCTGTATGTAATCACTCTCTAAGTGAAACAATTCAGGAATAATATCAAAAAAAATCTTCTTTTCAAGTTTTCTTATTCTATCCAATCGCGTATGACCACTCATCTATCTCAACATCTTCATCTCTGTCACACTTATGTTCGTGCTCTCCTTTAGCCGCTCAACACTCTGTACCATAAAGTATAGCCAGTCTGATAATAGTAATAAGTATATTTAATAAATGGTGAAAACATGCATGCTGTTATCTCCATATAAAGTTAACATTTAAAAATTGTTAGATGATTTGATAACTTTGACTAAATTATTATTTAACAATGTTCAACTATGAATTTCCCTTAAAAGAACTACATGTGAGTAAACAACTGCATATAAGTGCACATCATTAATAAATATGCTTAAGGACCTTAACTAAAGCAATGTTAGGTTTAATTCATTAGCAATACAAACCTACCAGGTATGAATATCATATATGACCAAACTGGTTCTGCCACCTCTCGGAGTTGGATGTTTAACAACTTCCTTGCAAGGGTGAACTGCCACTTCGCCTTCCTCTGAGCTCCTCTACATTGTTTATATATATGTTTGGAAATCCATCACTTACCTTGAAGAAACATAAATCTCATCACTTTTCTTCAGTTTTAGCTCTTAAAATAAAATATAGATGATAACTAGCCTCCAATTTTAACTTATGCACGTCCTTTGTTTGTTTAATTTGTTTGCATAATCTCAGATGCTTTCTTTACTTTCTTCGTTAAATATACAACTCACATAGTAATGGTGGTGTTTGGCTTTTGTTTTTGAGAGCATACAACAACAAATGATAACATTCCTTAGATGAAAATCATGAGTAAAGATGATGAGATCAGAGAATGATAGAAAGAGAAGAAAGTAAAGATGATGGTAAAGAGAGACAAATTAGATCCCGAACTAAGTGTTACTGTGAAAATGATAGAAGGATCGCATTATTTCATAAAGAACAGATTCGAAGAGCGAAATAACCTTTTGTTTTAGTCAAGAATTGCATTGTTTTTTGTGAAAATAGAGAGGATCCGACTGGGTCTACACTCAAAAAATGATAAGGTTTTGGCAAAATATACCATCGGATATCATTATTCAAGTTCGTTAGCCACTACCATGCCTTGACCCTTAAACTATTGACTAAAACACAAAATAGAGCCTTCCCTTTCACTATCAAGGAGGCAACACAAAACAGAAGCATAACCATAAAAAAAAACAAAAGATTCTGAAAACAACTAGCCAATCATGATCATAATGGGATCAAAGATGCGTTTGACCTCATTTAGCATAACCTTGATCACATTTATTTCCTCCTGCTTTTGGTCACCATCAAGAAATTTTCTAGCCTTTGTGATTGCATTACTAATATTGTTCTTGTCATATTGGGAAAGCTTATTACTAATGCCCTTATCCTTTAAAGCTTTCTCCATTTTGTAAACGTAATCATCCAAAGCATTTATAGCTTTAGCCTTTTCAAGAAACTTCATATCTTCAGCCTTGTATTTCTCAGCTTCCCTAACCAGTCTTGCGATTTCTTCACTTGACAATCTTCCTTTGTCGTCGGTTATGGTAATCTGGTTCTTATTGCCAGTGGTATTTTCCTTAGCAGATACACAGAGGATACCATTAAAATCTATATCAAAGCTTACCATAATAGGATGGCCTCGAGGAGCAGGAGGAATACCAGAAAGTGTGAACTGGCCCAGCAAGTTGTTATCACTGGCTTTCATCCTCTCACCCTCGTAAACTTGTTGAAGTACAGAGTATTGGTTATCATCGATTGTGACATATTTTCTGTCTTCTTTATAGGAATAGTAGAATTCCTAGGAATCACTACACTCATGATATCTCCTTGTACAGCTATACCAAGTGACAATGGTGTAACATCACGTAGCACCATGTCTGGAACATTCTTCATGCCTTCACTCAATAGTGCAGCCTGAACTGCTGCACCATAAGCTACAGCTTCATCAGGACTAATGCTATTGTAAAGATCTTTCCTGTTGAAAAACTTCTGCAATAACTCCTGCACTTTGGGAATCCTAGAAGATCCCCCAACGAGGACAACATCATGTATAGAATTCTTCTCTATCTTAGCATCTGTAAGACACCTATCAACTGCTTTCATACACTCTTTAGAGGTAGCTCGAGTGATTGAAGAGCACAAGTCAATGCCTTGGGATAAAGCATCTACTTCAACAATGGTATCAACTGCGAATGACAGTACCCTTTTTGCCCTCTCACATGCACTTCTCAATCTTCTTAATGCTCTTGGGTTTCCACTAATATCCACTTTGTTCTTTCTTTTGAACTCCTCCACAAAGTGGTTAACCATTCTGTTATCAAAGTCTTCTCCACCAAGGTGTGTGTTTCCGGCAGTGGCCTTAACTTCAAACACCTTATCTTTAATAGTAAGAAGAGACGCATCGAAAGTACCACCACCAAGATCAAAGATGAAAATGTTTCTCTTTCTAGCACAATCAGCTCTCTTGTCAAGGCCATATGCAATAGCTGCAGCCGTGGGTTCATTGATTATGCGCAACACATTGAGGCCTGCAATGGCACCAGCATCTTTGGTAGCTTTGCGCTGAGAGTCATTGAAATAAGCAGGCACAGTAATCACAGCATTATTTACATGTGACTCCAGATATGCCTCTGCAATCTCACGCATCTTTGTGAGAACCATAGCTGAGATTTCTTCCGGAGAAAAACGTTTCTTCTGACCTTATACGTAACAACAATCATTGGTTTGTCATTAACACCATTTGTGACCTTAAATGGCCACAACAAGAGGTCATCCTTAATAATGGGTCGTTATATTTTCTACCAATCAACCTCTTTGCATCTGAGAAGAAAATAATAATAATAAATTACCATGAGCTATTAATAGGAAACACATAAACATTGAAGAACTGACTAAAAGAAGTAACATACAAAGGAAGATCAATTACCAAAGACAGTGTTGGTTGGATTAAAAGCAGCCTGGTACTTAGCAGCATCACCAATCAACCTCTGCTGATCTGTGAAAGCAACACAAGAAGGAGTTGTTCTATTTCCCTGGTCATTATGAATGATCTCCACTCGGCTTTGCTGGTCTTTCCACACAGCAACACACGAGTAAGTCGTACCAAGGTCGATTCCCACGGCATGTCCCTTATATCTTCTGGCCATCCTAAGGTAAAAGAACGTTCATATTATGCTTAGGAAGATACAGAGCATAGGGTCTTTTGGTGCAAAGTAAGAAAAAATGCAGGTTGTTTTCACATGGTAATGCTGAAAGGCATTCTTTTATCAATAGTTTATGACAGTAGACAATGAAAAAAGTTCACATTTTTTTCTTCAAAATCAAATGAATAACTTGAGAGTGACATCTAAAAGCTTAGAGCATCTAAAATTCTAATCTAGCCCTAATAGCTCAAGACTTGAAAGTTGAAAGTTTTTGTGGATATAAGCAGCAAAGTTTCAAACTTCATTTAAAAAAGAATGATGTTTGGATTATTGAATAGCACATGAGAAGAAAACTCATCATGCTCCTTTCTACTTAATCTGCATGTCTGATCTCTCTCTCTCTCAAAGACTCAACAAGAAATTAAAGATAACAAGCTGAAGCAAGTGCAAATTAAAGTGACATCAAGATTATAAGGTGTCATGAACAAGCATCATTTGCTAATTTCATTTGTGATTATCAGAAGACAAAAGTATGGAACATAACATTGTTTTGAAACAATACCCATACGGCCATACCTTAGAACTCAAAAACCACAAAATTCAAACTTCAGACCCAAAAACAACGAAGAAAAAAGCAATAAAAAGAAAAATTCTCATCCCCTTTTATATAGTTAATATTACTCATATTAAAGTATTAAACTATTATAACATTTTTGAAAAAAAAAATAGACTATTATAATTATAACATTATTATAAAAGGTTTAAAAAACTGAAAAGTCAAACATATTTTTTGGTATTAATTTTAAAAGACTAAAATATTTTTTAAGATTAAAGTTATTTAATTTGAATTAAAAATTTAATTTAATTTTAAAAGAACAAAACTAAAAAAATTATATTTAAATTTAAAAAGATAAAATTATCTCTTTTAAAGATTAATTTTAAAATTCTAAAATATTTATTTAAATATTAATAAAAAGGCAAAAATACCCTTTTGGTATTGATGTTGTTTAAATGCATCAAAAAATTAGAAATTTAAACGATAAAATTATCTTAGAATTAAATTTGTTTAAATGAATTAGAAAATATAATTTTAAATTTTAATTTATCAAATACTCTTATAAGTAATTTAATAAAAACAAAAATGCCCTTATGAAAATTAATGACCGACTTACAAGTTCGAACAACCAATCCAAGACGAATTATATAATTTTTACTTAATCCTAATCTCACTTCAATTATCATTCACCTTTTTTTTTTCTTTATTCATATTGTTCTTCGTTGCAGAAAATTTTTTTCTTTTCTTTTTTCTTTTATTTAGAAATCTAATTCTAATTTGGATTGATATCATTTAATGAATTTATAATGTTAAAATTTAAATTTGATTTTAAAAGACTAAAATGCACTTTTCATATAATTTTAAACGATAAAA
>NC_029788.2:114855038-114858269 GCF_000816755.2 Arachis ipaensis | reverse complement strand
TATAAATTTTGTAATTTAATTTTATTTATTAGATTTTAATAATTAATAAAGGCAGGTAAAGACGGGGCAGGTATCCTAAAAATAGGGACAATTTAGGGTATAGATTTTTAATATCCACAGATAGGATTAAAGCAAATTTTATACGGACTTCTGTAGAACGGAACGGGATGGGATAGGATAAAACCGCCCCTACCCGCTCTGTTGCCACCCATAATGCAAATAGTGCCTTTTGTTTCTTTATTCTCTTCAGTTTTGGGCCTAACCAAGGTAATAAAGTTAAGCTACTTAGGTCAAATTTGCTATATGCCATTACTGGAAAGCAGAACATATCTTTAGTCTTGACTTCTGAATTAAAGATACATGATTACATGCAGTTTCTTTGAAAACACTTCCATTTTGCATTTTTACTTTAAGCTAATATATACTTCTACTATGCGGCTTAAGACAATATCAAGATGGATCAAGCTTGTAGATTTTAATCATAAATCTATCAGAATTGATGAATAGAGAATAACCACATTTTACATATTTAATTGAATCCATAAAATTTGCTAAGATATTTGAAACTAGCTTATTCCTCTATGATTACATTCAGTATTTTTTATTCATGTATGCAAAAAGCCAAAAACTTGCTTTACATTTGAGGTCATTCTACAGAACTGCAAAGAATCACAAAAGGTTGCTACAATTTTATTCCTAATGATGCTTAACACATCCAGTGACACACTAACAGAAATTAAAGAGACTAGAGTCCCAACCCTCAAGCAGTGATACACAAAAACTATGATCACACTTGATGTATGAGAAAACACAAAAATTGCCAAAAAGAATGATGCAACAGCAGAAGATCAAGAAGCCTTAAGGAATCCTTTTTACACTCACAATTCTCAAAACAAATGCTAAACCGCACCCTGTCCCTTCTTCATCTTTGAATCATAGGAGAGCCTCACAGTGGAGTAAATCACCGCGGGATCAGCCATCTCTGGGTTATTCCCGGAAGGCGGGGGGACTAAATTAATGCCAAGGTCTTCAATGGCGATGCAATGCTTTTCTGAAAAAGGGTTTTTCCACATTAAAGTGTTCATGGATGTTGCAACAAACACTGGCTTGCTGTAGTCCCAAGCTCTTACAATACATGTCAGTAAATTGTCACTAAACCCAGCAACAATCTACAGCAGCACATATGTCACAATGTTAGACATAGCTTTATACATAATAACAACTGAACATTACATGATGCCAAGGAAGTAGGAATTAAATAACATTTTGCGAGAATCACCAATTTGGTCCATAAAAGACACAGCATTGTGATGCCAAATTAGTCCTTAAAAAGTAACATACTAACAAACTAATCCTTAAACTATCAATTTGCTAGCAAATTAGTCTCTGAAAAATTAGTTTGTTAACGCTAAGAAAATCTATTAGCAATAACATAATTCATCAATGGAGTACCTCAGACCAATGTAATACCTTTTGGGAACTAATTTGTTAGCACTATGATCTTTCAGTAGCAAATTGGATTCATTATAACAATTTTTATCATGTTATATGAACATAATTTATAAAATAAAAAAAGAAGCAAATCTCAGTTTGATTACCTTTGAAAGAGTATTTGCTGATAAGGGGGCAATGACTAAGATTTCAGCCCAGTTAGCAAGTTCAGTGTGAACAACTGGATCACCCAATTTTTTCCAAATAAACGATTCATATTCATCCGTATATATAGCCACAGTATGGGGAATATCAGAAACTTTAACAAATTTCTGAGCAGCTTTTGTTACAACTGTTCTAACTTCTGCCCACTCTAAGAAATAGTTGCAAAGGATTGCAAATTGGTCAGCAGCCAAACATCCGCAAGCAGCGAGTAGAATTTGAGGCTTCCTTGGAGGGGCAGGTGGTACTTCGAGTTTCCGTTTTCCGCGTTGAGAAGCCATCATCCAGAGATTCCAACAACGATTTCTAATGATGTACAACAAAAGACAATGTCTGTAAGACTGTAGTATGCCCTGAAATATTTGAAAATACAACCTTATGTCAGTTTTTGACTTTTCATATGCCAGCTACAATGTCTATATCTACAGCAAAATTATTAAACTTTAGACCATCAAGACAAACAATGCAGGTCCAATCCATAAAACAAACAGGAAGCATAAATGTTAAACAGGATTAATTCTTCTTACAATTTAATAACATAAGCACATCCTAATTAATGTATGAGAAATCATAGACATAAATCATTGTCAATAATTAAGGGATCATAGTTAATTTCTAATGTTTTTTAACGGAATTTTTATCAAGTGCAAAGTTCAGTATCCACATCACTAGATTATTGTCACTAGTTTTAGCACACCAATATTCCACAAGAAAATGATAATACCAATAATGAAAAAGAGCACCAAATCATAAAATTTTCATAATTTTTGTATGCAAACCCCTAATCAAAGAATCTAGATTCTCATGCAATCACTGGACGGGAAAAGAGGTGATTGTAGCAATAACAGTGAACGACTTAGTTGACAAACCGGAAGCTGCAAGAAATGATACAGCTTTGAATTCACCAACAAAACAGATTTTGTTACACATTGAAATGAAATTATTTTTTTCTCGAATAAATTAGTAACAGTTTCACACCACCCATGATCACAAGAAGAAGAAAGCAGAGAGAGGTGGATTGATATTCTACCAAAAAAATGCAAGAAGTGCAACGATACATGATTAAAAATGCCAAATTCCCATCAAAGACTCGATTTTGAGGCTAAAACTTTAATGGGTACTAAGAGAATCCATTATCGTATGACACCAAAAACCAAAGGGAAGTAAAAAAGAAAAAGAAAAAGAAAAAGAAAAAGGAGAAGAACAACAACACAAGAAGAATTACCTTGTGAGCTTGGTCTCTTTGAAGATTCAAGAATCTCTGAATTTCTCAGCATTCACAATCAGAATGAAAGAAAACAGAGCCACGCCAAGCACAAGCTTTATTTTTTTGAATTTTTGGTGGGAGACTGGCAAGTCACAAAATTTAGTTATCTGTTTTCCTCTTTTTTCTTTTTTCTTTTTTTTTTTCCGTTGACGTAAAGAAAAAAGAAAAATTATTCTAAAACATCGGCTTTAATTATTAAAAAACATTTTTAGTATCAAATTATTAAGGAGGATTAATTTTTGAATATTTTTAAAAAAATGACCAAATAGTAATTAAAATTACTAACTAACTGATATTTATTAAAATAGTAT
>NC_029788.2:114853414-114854966 GCF_000816755.2 Arachis ipaensis | reverse complement strand
AGTATCTTTTATAATAAAAAAAAATATCATCTTGGTTTTATTAAAAATTTATAGTAAGTTTTTTCATTCATTTTTTGCGTTGTTGCCTAATAATATGTAGTACAAAATTATTAGCATCGTCATATATCATATTTAGCATATCAACAAATATAGATTGAAAAGAATTAAATATAACAGATTCATTATAAATTAATAATATTTCTCCAATAAATTATTAATAATGGAGTTCAAGACATTTTTTAAATAAAAAATAAAAAAGGTAAAGAGAGTGAATTTATGTAATGTAGTGTGAATGAATTAACTCTAAGTTGTATTTATATTTTGTGAATTAGATGCAATAAGAAGTTCGCCTAATATCTAGATAAACTCATTAAAATGGAGTGCAATTCATCTAATCATCTTGACATGAGGCGAACTGACAAAAAAAAAATTTAATATTTAAAGTTATTTTAATTTTTTTTAGAAAATAATAATTTTTTTCAGATTTATTCTAGAAAAAAATCTTGGACTTGGTCTAAAATAAATGTTTGTCTAATATTTCAATTGCAAAAGTACCTTAACTGCTCTTTTTGAGGATATGCAGCAGCCACATGAGAATTAGAAACAAAATGATTACAAATAGATACATGGTTGGTGAATGAAAGTCAACAGAGTAATTCCAGCGAAGATTCCCTTGCCACCCTTTCCAGAGTAGAACACAACCCATGCAGCTTCTACCCACTTTGGTGTATTCACACTGGAATTCATTTTAGTAATACTATTTATCTGAGAAATGTGTTGAACCCGGAAGAGAGGCACCGCCGAGCAGCATATAGCTGAACATATATGGCGTCTGCTTTAGGTGAAGGTGAAGCCTCTTCTTCTACCGCTACCGGAAACTCTTGTAAGCATCAGGTGTTCTTGAGTTTTAGGGGAGAAGACACCCGGAAAGGCTTCACTGATCATCTATCTGCCTCACTAGAAAGACGAGGAATCACAGCTTACAGAGACGACAAGAACCTTGAGAAAGGTGATGTTATTCAAGATGAACTTTTGAAAGCAATAGAAGAATCTATGTTTGCTGTCGTTGTTCTGTCGCCAAACTATGCTTCCTCCAGTTGGTGCTTGGACGAGCTACACAATATCCTTGAGTGCAGCAAGAATCATGGGCTATCTGTTGTGCCAGTCTTCTACAATGTGGAGCCTTCTGATGTTAGGCATCAAAAAGGAAACTTCAAGAAAGCTCTTAGAAAGCATCAGAATAGATTTGGTCAAGACAGTGATAAGATTAGAAGATGGACAGATGCTTTGACCCAAATTGCTAGCTTTTCTGGTTGGGACTCCAAGAACCAGTAAGTTTTCTCACATCGTTTTCTCCCTCATAATATGTACCATAAACATTTATCTACCAGAATATTTTAGTTACTTTGAAACGGTTATTCATCAACTTTTATCCCTGGTGAACAAAAGAAATTTAAAATCCCACCAACTTGAAAATCTGATCCAATTTCATTTTTTTAATGGGTTGGATTAGGTATTTGGGTTAATATCCATTCTCCAATTTGATCATTGA
>NC_029788.2:114847756-114853294 GCF_000816755.2 Arachis ipaensis | reverse complement strand
GGGGGGACCAATTTAATCCTTTAACTCAACGAATTTCTTGGTACATCTTTCTTAGAAGAGATGGGGGCCAATAAATTTTGGTAATTTTGGCCAGCTCAAATACCAAATTGTTTTCGATAAATAAATTTTACTGATTCATATGTGTAAACTTCGCTAAATGTGGATGCAAGTTGTGTTGACTCCGGCATAAATTCTAGTAAATATAAGTGCAAATTATGTACAGAAAGTGTAAACCATGTAAACAACATGGGTGCAAACTATTGTTAGCTAAGTGTTAGTGTAAAGTAATATTTGCTAATTATGTAGCATTGTTGTTCTTAGAATTAGCCAGTGTTTCTTGTCAGATTGGGTAGATGTATGATTTACCTTTCTTCTCTTTATCAGGCAGGAGGCAAGACTAGTGGAGAACATAGTTGACCACATACAAAAGAAGCTACTTCCAAAATTTCCATCTTGCCCAGAAAATCTTGTTGGGATTCTTCCAAAGATGGAGGATGTGTTCTCACTTCTAGGTATGGGGTCAAATAATGTTCACTTTGTAGGCATATGGGGCATGGGTGGCATAGGTAAAACTACCGTTGCTAGAGCAGTCTATGAAGCCATCCAATCTAAGTTTCAAGTTTGTTGCTTTATGAGGGATGTTAGGGAGGTTTCCAAGGCAAAAGGTTTTGTTCACTTACAAAAACTTCTTCTCTCAACACTAAATGTTAGTGATGAATTTTATGACATTGAAGATGGAAAGAAGATGATACGAAACTGGTTATGCAAGAAAAAGGTTCTTCTTGTTCTTGATGATATAAGTGAGGAAATCCAGTTGGAAAATTTGGCTGGGAAGCAAGATTGGTTTGGTCCTGGAAGCACAGTAATAATCACAACTAGGTACATGCATTTGCTTGAGATACATAGAGTGAATGGAACATATAAGGTTGAAGGGTTGGTGGAAGAAGAAGCCCTCCGCCTCTTTTGTTTGAAAGCCTTTAAAAGAGATAAACCAGAAGAAGGCTATTTGGATTTGTCCAAAGACATTGCCAAATATACTGGTGGCCTTCCATTGGCACTTAAGGTATTAGGTTCCTATTTGTGTGGCAGAGATCTTCATTTTTGGCATAGAACTGCTAGAGAATTGGGGAGCGTTCTACCCTCGGAAATCCTCAATACATTGAAAATAAGCTTTGACCATTTAGAGCCAACAGAGAAATATATCTTTCTGGATATTGCTTGTTTCTTCAAAGGAATGAACAGAGACGAAGTAGTAAATATATTACAGATGTGTGATTATTATGATGGAATTGAAAATGGGATTGTTACTTTGATTGAAAAATCTTTGATAACTCTAAGTAAGGATGAGATGTTGGAAATGCATGATCTGCTTCAAGATATGGGAAAAAATATTGTATTTCAAGAATTTCCAACTAATCCCGGGAAACGAAGCAGGTTGTGGTCTAAAATGGACATTGATCAAGTTTTGACAAATGATATGGTAGGTGCCAATTTCCTTGCAACAAATGTGGTATGATTGTGTTACATAAACAAATCATTTTGTAAGATGACGGTATTGCATTTTGCAGGGAACTGAAGCAATTCAAGGAATTGTTCTACACTCAAGTTATGAAGCTCGGTGGAGTATTGAAGCCTTTTCAAAGACAAGTCAACTGACATTTCTCAGTTTACATGGCATGAAACTTCCACTTGGTCTCAACTACCTTCCTAGATCATTAAAAGTCCTTCATTGGAATTACTGTCCCTTGAAGACTTTACCCCTGGCGGATCAAAAGTATGAACTGGTTGAAATTAAACTGCGGAATAGCAAGATTGAGCAAGTTTGGCACGGGAAAAAGGTAAGTTCCTTTTGTCAATACCTCATTTGAATGAAATTTAAATGATAAGTTAAGATCACTCGTTCTTCAAATTGATCTCCGAAAGTTTTTTTTTAATCAAATTCGTCCTTCAAAAATTTTAAGTTAGTCACATTAGTCCTTTTGTCATTTACGTTGTTAACAATGTCAAAATTTGTTGATGTGACACGTTAAAGTGACACTATATTGACCATAGTATACTCCTAGCTGTCCTAATTGACTGTTAATATGCTAAGTTTATACAATTAGATCAAATCAGTTCCAAATTGAGCAAGACTTTGAAACATTGAAATTTCTCAAATTAGGATTGATTTGATCTAATTTTATAAATTTATCATGTTAGCACCTAATTAGGATAATCAGATGTCTGTTGTGGCATCACTTAAGGTGCCATATCAACAAACTTTGACGCCATGAGAAATGGAAGTGACGGAGGGACTAATGCGACTAACTAAAAATCTTTAAAAGACGAATTTAATTAAAAAAATCTTTCAGTGACCAATTTAGAGAATGAGTAACCTTTTAGGGACGAATTTGACTATTTACTCGATAACTTAAGGTTATATCATATTTCTCTTTTTGGTTCAGTTTCTTGAAAAGTTGAAGTACCTGGATTTGAGTGTGTCTGAGAACCTAACTGGAACCCCTGATATTTCTGGTGCACCAATGCTTCAAAAGCTTAATCTGCAATTCTGCTCAGGGCTGAGTGAGGTTCACCCATCCCTTACACACCATGAGAACCTTGTTCAATTGGATTTCAGCAATTGCACAAGTCTCAAAACTATTCCAGGCAAACTGAAGATGAGTTCACTGGAGGAATTAGACCTGAGCAATTGCAGCAGTTTTGTAAACTTGCCAGAATTCGCGGAATGCATGAAACTATCATTGCTTTCATTGAAACGAACCTCCATAAAAAACCTGCCACGTTCTGTCTCATCAAGTCTACCTTTGCTATGCAGTCTAGACTTAAGTTGCTGCAATCTAACTAAACTGGCATTCCCTTGCAACATTTTCCACTTGCCATTGTTGACTGATTTGAATCTGTCTCGTAACAAATTTGTCCATGTACCAATAAGCCTTCATAAACTTCCCAAGCTCAAACGTCTTTGTCTAAATAATTGCCCAAATCTTAAGTCTCTCCCGGTGCTCCCCTCAAGTATTGAGAAATTGGAAGCATGCAATTCTTTCATTGCTTATCATGAATCAGGATTATTTGATCGTTGTGAATCCATATTCAATTTCTTTCGATCATCGAGCAGTGATCGTTCTCAGGTCTTTATCATGGAGTTCACATCATGGGTATATACGAAAGAAAAATTTTCACCGTGGCAATCTTTTTTAAGTTTCAATCTAGAAGATGGTGAACATCTTTCTCTCCCACCACAAGGTGATTTCGCTCCAAATGATAGGTTGGGAATTATACTATGCTTTCAGACAGCTACTTATTTGAACAAGACGGATTTGTGTGTCTGCAATGGTAGAAGATGGATCACCAAGAAGAATTCAGGTGAAAAGGGCAATCGCGTGTATTTTATCCTTCTAACCAATGACTATTTTAGTGATGAATCATGCCCTGATTATACGTTTAAGCTCTCTGTCAACAATGACCTTAATCACAACATGCACAAACAAGCATGGAGCTATGGCTCCAACCAATGCTGGGGCCGCTGGGTGCATCAACAAGATTTTATTGACTAAATGTATGATTATGATTAGAGTCATGTTAGGGAGGCAAGGGCTTATTTGTAAGATGTGTACAATAGGTTATATGAATTAATTTTGGGATTTACTAAAGATCGAACTCTTGATCTTTCGGATCTAGAGTTTTAATACCATGTCATGATACTACTCATCCTAGAAACTTACGCTGATGATTAAAGGTAACACTAATGGTTATATCTCTAATACTCTCTAAATCCCAATTGTTTATATTGTACAAATATTCCATTAGCTCCCATACTTTTTCTTATGGTTATTACAAATTAAATTATACTTCTGCCACTTACACTGATTTATTAATTGAATGACAAATTATTAATGATTATCTATAACAAAGTCATTTTAGTGTAAGTCTTTTTATTTTACCTTCAGAGCACTTAATAATGCCTTTATGTTGTATTTGCTTACTTAAAAAGACACTAGAGTATAGACAAACTCAAAATATTAGTGTGTGTATTGTGTTCGGAAATTGCGGACCGTAATTAGATTTGGTCATTTGGACCCGTGCTCGATGTCGCTTTTTTATTTCATTGTAACTAAGTATTTTTTAAATATTATTTTTTATTTTATTTTAAAAAATAAAATAAAATAAAAAAACAAATAAATTTTTAAATTTTTTGAATAATTGATATATAAAAATAAATATTTAAATAATAATTAATTTTTTAAAATTGACCAAAAATTAAATTTTAAAAAATAAATAATATTTTTATTTTTATTTTGATGTTGAATTTTTAATGTTGTTTTTGAATAATATAAAAATTTAAATTTATTTTATAGAGTTAATATTCAAAATGACACTCGAAATTTGATCACCGATTTAATTTGATCTTTTAATTTTTAATTGACCAAATTTATATCTTAAAATTTAAGACGTATTTTAGATTGGTCCTTTCGTTCAACTCCATTACTGGAGTGATAACGTAGCACCCAAATCTCACCACATGCTTCTCCTTCTTCTTCTTACCATGGTCACCACCACCTCCCCTCTACCAACACCCTTTCTTCCCCAACAAACAATAACATTCATAACCCACAACACCCACACATTTTCACGACCGAAAAGTCTTTATATTATCCGATCCTTTTCTTTCTCACAATCACCGTCTTTCCTCTACCAATCACCAACAAACAACATTAACAATCACTATTAACAAATTGAAGAGAAATAGAAATAGAAAAAGAAAAAGAAACACAACACCACACTTTAGATCGCTCTTAATAGGAACACAAAGATTGGTGCAATAGGTAAGGGTGCTTCGAATTTGGGGCAATGGGTGATGAGACCTTGTGTTGATGGTAACATTAAAAATGTATTTCTTAACATGTATGCTAAGTGTGGTTACATGAAAATGGGGTTCAAGATTTTTAACACAATTGTATATAAGGATGTTATTTCTTGGGGTGTTGTTATTTGTGGCATAACGATGAATAGTCAGGGAAAGCAAGCATTGTAGCTCTTTTCACAAATGGTGGTTCATGGTGTTTCTCCTAACGAGGTCACATTCATTGGTTTGTTGTTTGCTTGCAGTCATGAAGGAATAGTGAGTGTAGGTGTTATGCTCTTCAAAGTTATGGCAGTGGAAATGTGTGGGTATTGGTAGGTTGTGAATATTGTTGTTTGTTGGGGGAGAGAGAGTGTTGGTAGAGGGGAGGTGGTGATGGTGATAGTAAGAAAAAAAAAAAGAGAGGCATGTGGTGAGGTTTTAGTGTCACGCCCATCACTCCGACGATGGAGTTGGACAAACGGATCAATCTAAACCACACCTTAAAATTTTAAGATATAAATTGGATCAATTGAAAATTAGAGGGTTAAATTGAATTGGTAGTCAAATTTTGAGAGTTATTTTAAGTATTAACTCATATTTTTTATGTGGAGAGCATTCTCTTATATTTGTAATTTTAACATTTTTTTAAACATACAAATTTGAGGGTCATGTTTTTTTTTTATTTTAATTTTTTT
>NC_029788.2:114843822-114847708 GCF_000816755.2 Arachis ipaensis | reverse complement strand
GAAGAATAATTTAAAAAAAAATTAAATTAATTATTAAAATCAGATTCTCAATTCAATTTTAAATATTGAATTTAAATTATTAGAATTAGATAATTTAACTTTCTCTTTAAGTCTTAGGCTTGGTTTGGTAAAATTTTTTGAAGAGGTATTTGTGTTTTTTAAAAGGTCAAGCTTCTCATTTTATTTTTGATAAATAAAACAGATCATGTGCTTATACTTGCAGCTTTTAAAAGATCAGAGTATTTTTGAAAGCACCTAAGATAGAACTTTTTAAAATTGGCTTGTACTTTTTAAAATTTAAAAGTCTAATATAACCTCATATGTTAACTAATTTTCAAATTTAATACTTACATTTTATGTCTATTATAGTATTTTTAAAATTTAAAAACTATTTTACCAAACATAAATGTTACAACTTTTAAAAAGCTATTTTTTATAAGTTAACTTTTATAAGTTACTTTTGAAAAATTTTACCAAACAATTATGTCCTTGAATTGTGATGTGTTGGTATACGAATGATTATTTTTGTCTGTAGATGGTTATTCTTTAGTGTCGATGAGGGTCTTTGTTGATGAACCAGCGACAGTGAGGAGGATTCCGACGGCGACAATGAAGCTGGTTAACGACCAAGCGACGGCTAAAAGAACCCAGGAGGCAAGGATGATGTCCGGTGAAGGAGAGAGTGATGTCGGCGAAGAGGCTGGTTGGTGAGGCGGCGACGATAAAAGATTTGGGGAGAAGCTGGTGTTTTGGTAAATTAGGGTATAATGAATATTTAAAATTTTTGAATTACTAAATGGAGTTTTTTTATTAGATAATTTAGATGAAATTTTTTTTTAAATTTTATTGAGCTACATTTATAACTTATTTATTCTCTATCTAACAAAGTTGTTTCTCATATGTTTATTAATCTTTGGTGAAACTAAGTCTCTGCCTCACAATGCCGATTTGAAACTTGAAAGTATCAAACGATGTAACTTTCTAAATAACAATTAATAATTGACAATTTATTATAAACATATCCATCCGTATAAACAAAATTAAAGAACACAAAAATGATTTGTGTGCAAAAGTGTAAGATTTTTATGACAAATATTTCATCTTTTAATTCAGTGTTTTTATTTTTTTTTTAGAAATGAAGTGTTTCTATTAATTATGCAGATATGTATGCCACTGTAGTAAGTCTAAATAATTAGAAATTTTTATGTAACATATATTCTTAATATATAAAAGTAGATACACAAGTTTACTCATATTACTTTGAAGCTATTCTTCTTCTTCTACGAACGCCATGTCAGCAATATTGTTTACTTGACAAAATATTAGAATCAACTAATAAATCTTGCCAAATCAACTCTTATTTTCAAAAAAAAAAAATACAAAACAAAACTAAAAAAACACAAAACTAAAAAACACAATAAAAACCAACTTAACTTTTTCCAAATCAATCCTTATTTCTAAAACAACAAAAACACAAATTAATATTTACTCAAAAAAAACCCCTTACCTTTCTCATACTTCTAGAAACCCTCTTCCTCTTCGCACCTCTCCGTACCATCCTATGAGCCATTGTTTTTTCCTCGAAATAAATTGTCCATCGCGATGTCCATCTTCGATGGAGTCGCATTGCATAAATTGCAGAAACCAGACCAAACTCCATTCCACCTATTGCGGTTTTCTGCCGGAGCTCGATTCTGGATCTCAAGTCAACGTCACCATTCTTCCCAGATATTTTCCTAAAGATTTTTAAATTTGTCGTTTACTCTTCTCATTCTATTGTTATAAATAATATTTTAATTGTGAAATCATTGCAAGTAGCACAGGTTTATGTATTCCTCTTTTTTTAACAGGTTCTGTCCAACGGTCACAACTAAAATTAATGTGCATTTAAAATTATTCCACAATTTACATTTATGTGTTCTTCTTTTTCAAATTGTTATTCCACATGTGCAATATTGCTTTCACAATTTACTTGGAATGGATTATTATTCTTTGACCATGTCTTATTCTCTTTGTTGTAGAAGGATTTGCAGTGGTACAGACTAGAAGAGTTAATACCCAAAATTGCTAGATTAAAGAGGCGGAGAGCAATTCTTTCAAAAAAAAGAAGACAAGAAGATATGTGCCTCTAACATATGATTCTGCAGCTTGCTTTGTTTAACATAATTTTTATTGCACTTTTTTTTATTTTATTGTAAATTGATTCATAAGGTGATTTTGATACCTATTTTGAAAATATAGAAACACAATTATTTGAAACACTTAGATTTATCCAATTTGGACAAGCAAAAATGAGGAGAAAGCAATATCTCCGGTCGAAGAGGAGTGCCAATTTAGCTTCCAGTTCAGGTTAGTACAAAAGAGTCTTATAACATATCTGTTCTGTTTTTTGTATTAATTTTTGGTACGAATAGAAAAAAATTCTTTTGTAATTGTTTACGAATCATTACATAGGATTTAAATAAAATATTTTGTATTATATTTAAAATCATAAAAATCGGTGAAAAAAGGATAATTTTTGGGTCAAAAAATCACATGAATAGTAATTTTGTAGTCCGTAGAAAAATATGGATATCTTTCCAATTTTATTGTGTAATAAGATTGTCCAATCCATTAGTTAAATCAAATTGTTGAGAAAGAAATTGAGAAGTCTATTTGTATTTTTAATACTTCATGGGATAATTTTAGAAAAAAAATTACTTCAATAATAATTTTACAACCCTTGAAAAGAAAGCTATGTCTTAGATTAAGAAGTATTGCCAATTCAGCTTTCACTTTAGGTGAGTACAAATTATTTTATAACATGTTTTATTCTAATTGTTGCTACTCATAGTTAATTAATAGGAAAAAATCCGTATAATTTATTGTAATTGTTTGCTATGTAGGACGAAAATGAAATCTTTTGCATCTATCTATCTATCTATCTATCTATCTATCTATCTATCTATTTAAAAGCCGATACCAACTCTCTCCACAATGAGTTTGAGCCATCTTTTCTTTGCTAATGATGCCACATTAGCAATTCTAAAGACTTGGTACAAGATGAAAATTAACCAATCACTATTTAATAAAATATTTAAAAAAAAATAAAACAAAAAACTCTTATCTATTATTATTCAATTGAAACATCAAGTGCTAACTAAATGCAATAAACATATATTAAAAGTGTCATAATAATAATAGTTATAAAAAATTTCAGTTACAAATATTCAAATTCTACAACTTATACATATTAAGATTCTTACTACTCTTTATTTTTTAATCTCTCGTACTAATTGTCAAAAATTCCTTAAATTTAATATAATATCCACAATGAGTTTAAGCCGTTTTTTCTTTGCTAATGATGCCACATCAGCAATTCTAATGACTTGGCAAAAGATAAAAATCAACCAATCACTATTTAGTAAAATATTTTTAAAAAATTAAAACAAAAAACTTTTATCTATTATTATTCAATTAAAAATCAAGTAATTTATTAAAATATAATATAGTATAAATAATCTATCTCTCCGCGCATTGCGCGGATCTCACTCTAGTTGTAATAAACTCTTATCACTTATAATTTTATTATGTAAATTATAAAAGTTGAGTTTGTTTATTACATTCTGAGTTTGGATGGTTGTTTATGTGATTCTAAATTTAGTTTGAATGCTGAGTTTGACTTCTTTACTTGATTTTTTTCCTTTTAAATTTTTTAGCTTTAGAATTAATTCTTTGCCACTGTTGATTTGAATTTTGTGTACATTTATATTTTCCATTGTTGTTGATTACTTGAATTACTTGAACTCTACGGTGTTGTCTTTTTTCACCTTTTTCTTGACAGTCCTTGTCTGGATTCTGATTTTTAAAAAATTTCGCTTTATCAGTAGCTTCGACTTACGCATTT
>NC_029788.2:114842092-114843799 GCF_000816755.2 Arachis ipaensis | reverse complement strand
TAAAGGACGAAAGTAATTTAAAGATTTTATTAAAAGGTCAATAAAAAATTAGAATTTGAATACTTTTAAAATACCAAACTCATCTTTTATGATATAATGTTAGTTTTTTTATTTAATGAATTTTTATCAGCATTTATAAATGCTGATGGATATAAATGATTATTTTTCATATAAAAGAAAGAAAGATGCAACATGCAACGCATTTCTTTTTCTGTACATAGTAAAAGTGTACAGAAAACAGAGAAAAAGTGAGAGAGAATGATAAATTTATGTGGGTTTCATCAATTTTTATTTGAAGAAAATATTCTTCCACCACTAAACATATCTAGTTTCTGTAATCTGTGTACATTAGTAATATGCAGCGAGTATTGGTCTTATTTTCCACGTTACTTATATTTGGAGGCGCCACTTGGTATGAAAGTAGAGATTCCAAAGGCTTGTACACACTTGAAACTACAATTTATGGTGATGATTTGGGCCCCATGCATCGGTTTAAGAGTAAGGAAAATGACTGGAGCATGTGCATATGCAGGGGAGAGCTCAAATGTGAAGCGTTGTAAAAGCAATGTCAAGAATATCTTTGCTTCCATTAAGGAGAAGTTTTGGCCAATGCATATTCTAGGCCCCCATCCAAATGGAAAATATGAGAGCCGACCCTTAGTCGCTTTAGCAATTCCTTCTGAAAATCTTTCTGGTTTGAACTCTGTTGCATCATCACCCCATAATTCACGATCCTTGTGTATCAAAAGTATTGGTAATGTAACCTTAACTCCGGCAGGTAGTGATAGATTTTGCATCTTTATATCTTTCTGGACTCTTCGATTGAAAAAAAGGACCGGCGGGTATAGCCTTAACACCTCGTTTAAGATAATTGTCACCTATGTTTAAAATCATCTTATCAATCAACATCTCAAGGGCTAATACAATTAATTATACTAAGTAGAACAAATTATATATACATGCTTACAGTTTTAAGGCGATTCAGGCCATCACTGTCTGGCTTTCGGTTGCCAAAGACTTGGAATACTTCCTCCCTCGCACGCGTTTGCCATTCCGGATACCTACTTAGCATCACCACTGTCCATACCATCAAATCAGCTGTCGTTTCTTGGCCTGCAAGGTAAAATGTGTTGCATTCTTCCACTATCTCTCGATTACTCATTCCATGTTCTTTTATTATTTCTTTGCTGTTTGATTCCAAAAGTATCCCTAATAAGTCACTCTTGTTAACCTCCTCATCATCCTTCATTGCTTTCTCTCTTTTGCTAACGATTCGATTGATGCTTGTATCTCTCTATCAATTTTAATCATACTCCTGTTAACACTATTAGGAAGCAACCTACAAGATAAATCATCATTAACAACAAGCTAGGCTGTTCTCATTCACAACATGATGAGAACCTAAATAGAATAGATTTGAACTAGTTGTGTGTTATTACCACCATCCTGGGATGTGAACATATTTTAATCTCATTATAAGTCTAGCTTGCTTGGTAAGGAGTTCAAAAATTCTTTTTCCTTCTTGGTAACTGCTTCCAAAGGCTGTTCTGGAAATAACATCGCAAGCCAAATTTTGGATGGAAGGCCATACATCAATGTCGCATTTACCCTCTGAAGACAGCATCTCCTCCCATTTAGTAATCACATCATCGCAGCATTGGACCATTGTTGATGTTAGAACCTATATATATATATATATAGAAAGTG
>NC_029788.2:114838749-114840546 GCF_000816755.2 Arachis ipaensis | reverse complement strand
TAACATACATCATACATATTTAAATAAATAAATGTAAGAGAATTTATTTGAATAAAAAGCAAATTAAGCCAACTTTTAATTTTTCGAGATGGAAAGCAGGGTTGATGATCCTTCGATGTGTGTGCCATTGTTGGTCCTCAGAAGTCCAGAGAGTCAGCAGTGCTTAACATACATATTTAAATAAATAAATGTAAGAGAATTTATTTGAATAAAAAGCAAATTAAGCCAACTTTTAATTTTTCGAGATGGAAAGCAGGGTTGATGATCCTTCGATGTGTGTGCCATTGTTGGTCCTCATAGTTCGGAAGTCCAGATCCCAGTAACGTGGCAAGACGCATCATATTAGGCTTCTCTTTCTTGAAGTAACGGTTATTGGTAAGAACTTCTTTAATATGCTCAGGGTTTGTGATATTCACCTTGAGTGTCCGACCTTCCCAAAAGAATGAATTCTTCCCTGTCGATCACACGAGTTTTTGATGTTATCAACAGCAGAAGCAAAAAAACTTATACGACTTGAAAATTATATAAGTGGGAGCGAACCAAATTTCATGATAGCATGATCGGCTTGAGAATAGACACGTGGAGTTATGTCCTTGTCATCAGAGAGAGTCATTGGCTTCGTGTTATTAGAAGAGTTGTTGTTGTTGGCGAAGAGCGTGTAGAGGTTGCCATGGAAGCCTTGCTCCCTGAGAAGGGTCTCGAGCTTCTTAGGCCTCAGCCAGAGCCAGTTCAGCAGCTTCCATCCCCCCACCGCCACCAGTAGTCCAACCGCCGTGACAAACCATGTTAATGAAGAGGAAAGCATCCCCTTCTCCATTAGTGTGTCTCTGTGTGCGTGTGTGGGATTGGATCGGAGAGCACAATCAATATTTCAACGCACATCCAGAGAAGAAGGAAGGTGAGAGTGCAATTGTGCAAACAACCAGCCAACCTTTATTTTGTTTTCTCAAGAGCTCTAGTTGTGTTAGATAAAATTTTTGTCAAATTAATTAAATTATTTAATAATTCTTAACTATTTAACTTCACATGACTATACCTGAATTTATTTTCACTACTATTTATAATATGTACAATACATACAGATAATATTTTTATTTTAAACGTGGTGTTGGAGTAGTTAATCTTAGTGAGGCTTTTTTAATCAATTCAAAATACGTTTGTTATAAAATATTGATTCTATTTCTTTTACGCAACCGCGGTGGAAGATTATTAATTTATTATTGCTTGCTGCATTCATCGCGCCATGTGCAATTAATTATACTATATAATATATTTTAATAAATATTATATTATTTAAAAAAATTAATTAAATAATATATAAACTAAAATTAGTACTATATGTTTTAATGAATAATAATAAATCAGAGTTTTTTCTTGTAATTTTTTTAAAATGTTTTACTAAAAGATGATTGGTTGATTTTTAAGTTTTGTCAAATTATCAAAATTGCTGACGTGGCATTATTAGAAGAGAAAGCATGGCTTAAACTCATTGTATAAGAATTTGGTATCAACTTTTACATTTTTGGTATTTTTATTTTCATTCATTTTTCTAAATCCAAGTAAGTTTAAATTTGACACATCTCCTTATTAAGTATAAATATATCATAATTATAAAACTAACTTATATTTTTGGCGTTTTTCATTCTCATTCATTTAAAAAAAATTAATTATTTACAACCGAAAGAATACCATATATATGAGAAGACAAAGTATGATAACTAAAACAAATATAAAAATAGAAGCAACAAATGAAGATGTAATTTTGTACAATTCTAATATAAAAGGTTTATGTCTTTT
>NC_029788.2:114836073-114838295 GCF_000816755.2 Arachis ipaensis | reverse complement strand
TTTGGAGAAAAAATTTATTTTATGAAAAATTTTTTGTTTATATTATCTATCTATCTGTCAATTTATTTATAATGTATAGAAAAGAGAATTAAATAACAATATAATAAACTTTTGGCATATTAGATAACCTCTAATTGTATCACGTGTATATTTTAGTAAAATTGTCATTTTATAATTTTCTATCATCATAGCACTTTTTATTCTTCTTATGTATTAGCCTTACCTTTTAATATTTTTTTTACTTTTTATTATTGTGTAGGTTATTTTATACCTTTAGTAGTAATGTTTTATCTTTTATTAATAGATATAAATCGGTTAATAAATTCTAATTCATTCCTTCTTTTTATTTCTAATTCTATTCATGTTTATTATATAAATTAATATTCACTTCATACATTTTTTTTTATCTCCTTTCACATAATTTTATGTCTCTCACTCTTTTTCTTCTATCTTTGCTAATCTTTTGCATAATTATAGGATTTTTTGAGGCGACGTCGGAAGATCGCCCCAACCCAACCCAACTTTATATAGAATTTCGAAAAATGACTAACTTCTGATTCACGATCGAATATCGCGATGTTCTGACTCTGCAGGAAGTCGCACTACTATCTGTCCATTCAGTCATAGGTTCTCCATCAATGGGTAAGTTAAATATATGAGCGACATCTTCCAATGTCACTGTAACCTCACTCACCGGCAATACAAATGTGTGAGTTATCCTCTACCTTTCAACCAGAGCAGCTAATAAGGGGTAAAATCCTCTTATCACCCCAATCCTAGAGACGTGGTAGAATTCCGTAGCGCGTAAATAGTTTTTATCTTTTCGACCATCGGGTTCCACGTCTGTAGCGGATCCAGATTATAAAATATATATTCCATTATAGGATTTTTATAACAGAAAATTAATCCAAAAATAATAAAAAAATTATATTCTAACATGTTAAATAACAAAAATTAAAAAAATTTAAATACATAAAAAAATATAATTTACCATCTTACATAAATTAGATGATTCAAATAATTTATAATATGTTTCTCGGAAGCCGTATAATAATTACGTACTATTTTTTAAAATAAATACAAACTAATATTTTTTTCTATCTTTTTTTCCATTCTTTTTCTTTCTTTCCTCGGAACTCCCTTCTTCTCTCTAACATACACTACCAACAACCCTTCTCTCTAACATACACTAACACTAACACACTCAAACACTCTAACGCGCATACTGGGGGAGGGAGGGAGAGGCTCTCTTTTTATAGAGCCATGAGTAACGTTTGCTACTTATCGGAGTAGAGGAGTTGTCCCCTGCATGTAGATAGCTTCCAACACACCCACCCCCGTGTTACTGCAGCACATTGGAAAGGCACAAAACTCTGCAAAGTCTGTTTCAACACGCCCCCTGCATGTTGCTAGGGAACTACATGCGCGCCGTGTCACCACGCCCTCCGCGTGTTGTTGGAGTGCTGACACGTTTCTGACAAACAGCGGTACCACGCCTCCTGCGTGTTAACCGCCGTAACGTCCACATACCGACAAAACATCCACTTCTTAATATTCAGCCAAAATATCAATACACTCTCCATATAAAAAATAATTTCTGCAATAATTGTTATATAATACTTTTGATTTTGTAATTTTAACTTTCTTCCCCCCTCCCTCCTCTCCTATTGTTATGACTTTTTTCTTGAACACTTCAAAAATTCTTTTTAACAAATAAATCAATAAAAATAGGTTTTTTTATTTAAACAAATTAAAAAAAAATCTAAAATTACATAAATCACTTAAATCAAATTTCAACATATAAATCTTTTTTTTATATATTTATATAACTCGTTCCAATCCAATTAGCTTTAAATTAATTTGTTAAATATAGCACTTTAACAGGACCGAACTAAAACTCTTATTTAGAATGAACTAACATAAAAATTTAAATTAGTGTCTATCTCTGGATCTCTATTATTTAATTTTTATCTCTCTTCTAACTACATCCTAAAAGAATCTAAACACATGCAATACATGATGATCAAGTTTTTACAATTATTGCCAAGACATGACTACCTCAACTATCACCTTCTTTTCTTTTAACTAAAGTGACTAGATTTTCACAAGGACCCACAATAAAATGACCATTTAACATTAATCTCTTGTACCGTACACATGACTTTGAAATAACTAAATATGTACCGTGAAAAAGGTTACAGTGCTTTAAATAAAGATTCACC
>NC_029788.2:114823554-114835813 GCF_000816755.2 Arachis ipaensis | reverse complement strand
AATAATATGAATTTTTTTATATAAAGACTAAATAATACCGTATAATTCTAATTCGACTATTGAATTAATTTTAATTGAGATTAATTTATTCATAAATTACAATATCATTCACTTATATTATTTTAAATTTATTTCATAACTTCTAATAACACTACAAAGGAAACGGAAAATTGCGGCATTTTTTGGAGTGATTTGCAACGATTTTAAGCTGCTGCGAAATGGGATTCCAGCGGTTCGTTAAGCGTCGGCTATTAGGGGGTGGTTATATGATTTAGCGGCGGTTCTACGGAACCGTTGGCACAACCGCTGCAAATCAGATAGTTGATTTTGCAGCGATTTTGAAACCGCCGCTATTTGGTCAGTGAATTAAAAAAAAACTATGGCGATTTTAAAACTACCGCAAAACTGTGAGATTTTTTAAAAAAATGCACGGTTTTAAATCGCCGCAATTTCATACATGTGCTTTAAAAAAATGACTAATTACAATTGTTTAGGCCATTTTTTATTAACTCTGTCACGTTATCAATACTTCAAAGCCACACATAAAAACCTTATTATAGACTAGTAAAAACCTTATTATAGACTACACCATAGAAGAAAGAAGCCTCAGACTTTCAATATTCATAGAATTTGATCAACTTGTGATATGTATGACTGGATGCTATAAACATTTATGGTTGATTAGCAATTTAGCATTGTGCATTCCATTAAATAAATATCTTCTTACATTGGGTTTATGATTAGTATCCTCAATTAAATTAATGCCACTGTCTACATGTTATTGTCATGTCTGTTGGAGTGGGTTAAAAACTAGCTAACCTAACACTTTGAAGCAATGGAAAGATTCTAATCTTTTATTCATGAGGAATGTATAGCAGATCAGCTAATGAAAGAGAAAACATCAGCTTCAATTCAAATAAATTGGATAAGCTTTTAGTATTTGTGGATTGTGAGGCAGGCCTGTGCTAGTTCCGATCTCTAAGAATAATATATAACTAGTAGATAATACTTTGAAAACTGAATCAATTGAGTAATTATCTCCAAGCCTAGGATCCACCAGTTCTTTAAAACCACCTTGACCAATTTTGTTAGCCAAATTGAAGTTACTTGTTGCTGTTTTCATCTGGAAAGTGAAATGAAAAGAAAATATGAAAAATTTCTCTCAAGGTTTAAGTTCCTGATAAATTAATTTGAAACATACATTCATAACCACGATGCTAATTTTATTAATTATTATACTCTTGAATGCATTTAAGTTCAACTACAAAAAGCCAAACTGCTTAGGAATTAGCATAGATATGAGGGACTACTCTACTTTCAATTCTATCTATAAATGCACCATATGTCACAAATCTTAACATGTACATAATCCTCATGAATTTATATAAGACGACCTAAACATGGCATCGAAATCAGAAAGCGAACCTCTGCCGAGAATATAAACCAGACCACTCCCTTACCTGAAATTTACACCGGGGTTGTATTTCATCAACAACTCAGGATCAAGCTTTGTCTGGTTTGCAATTGACTGCAAAGAATCCTCAGGCTTAAGAGGGTATGTGATGAACAATCCATAATCTTTTCTAATATTACTGTCTCCACAAGAACAGTTTAACTATCACATTAACCTTTCCACCGGCCGGAATAGCATCTTGTGAATAGCTGTTAGTGTTCTGCAGCCACTCTGCTATGACCAAGTTGGAAAAAGTCCCATTGGCAATGGCTGAGTAGTTGTCGCGAGTAACTGAGTACTAGAATGTGTGGCACAGAAACTCTCCATCTATAATGCAAATGTTAGAATTTTGTGTTAGAATCAAAGTTTTAAACTAATCAGTTCAAAGGCAGCAACACAAAAGTAGCAAATATTTTGCTGTATATACCTGTCCAGCAACAATGAGAGCCAGCAAGGCCCACGATGTGTTTACAAGATGAGCCATGTTATTTTCAAGATTTGAATACACCTGAAAAACAGACATTGGGAGAAACATAACTATAACTCTCAGCCTTTAGATTCCTGAAAGTAATAGAGTATTCTAACTGAATGTTACTTAAAAACAAAATACAATACGTTATATCAAAATTTTATTAGTTTCATAAAATTCATCGTCTTATACTCCCCTTTCCTTCCTACACACTTTCCAGACAGTTATAATCTCAGCAACTTCTTTATCGTATTTATGCATGCACTACTCGAAAAAGACTCTCCCACAAGAAAATGCTTAGTAGTTTTAGGGATTTCTAAGAAGAAAAATAAATGATATTGGCATTTAGAAATAGTAAAATTAACCTTATTTTGACAAAACAAATAACCCTCTCTCCAGCCACCATTTGAAACCTGCTTAGACAGCAAAAATTCACAAGCTTTATGAATGGCTGGGGAATCACTATAACTCTTTCCAGAAGCAATCAACTCATTTATTCCAAACCATATGGCATAGGTGAAGCAAACTCCCCATGAACCATACCTGTTAAGCAGATTTGAGTGGTTTAGAAGTCTACTAAACTAACAAAGTTTCATTCATGCTAAAAGCAAGAGAGCATAACCACAACATGCATAAATCAACTATCTCAATAGAAAAACTTGAAAATAGTGGTTTCCAAAAAGGAAGTAGCAAATCATGAACCATCCAAAGCTTGAACGCTTTCAATATATGCAGTGGCTTTTTTAATACAGCAGCTTATTTCTTCTGGGTGATGCATGGGATATAATTTCCAAAATGATGCCAATGCTTGCAGAGAGGCTGATGTACATTTCACATAACTATAGCACATAAGAAATAGAAATATTCAAAGATTCAAATGATGGGTTAAGGGATAGGAAGAGGAATGCAAAAACTTATACTGAACAAGCATTTGACAGCTTACCAATAATCAATAACTATATCGTTTTCCGCTGAATTTATTATCTGACAAAAGAGAAAGCATTTATCTAAGTGTGTATCAATAACAATAAAAAAATATTAAATAAACACTGTTAGATAATGTAAGCAAAAGAAATTGTGCTTTCAATAGAAGAAATATAATACTACTCATGACATAAAGTATGTACTAGATTGAATTGTGATTTTTCATGTACCTGACCGTGATAGTTCCTAAGATTGATATCAACTCCAGACTCAAGCAAGAGATATACTATCTACATCAATGTAGAAAACATTAGTGCATACTACCTTACCCCTCTATAACCCCACTTCAAAAACACAAACCAAGTAAATATGGAGTTAGAGAATAACCCCTCTACATTACAAAGCACACACATAATTTCACTTTCATCCAAATTTAGTAACAATTAGCATTCTATATGCTTTACTTCTTACACTATTCACATCTGGTAACATTGTCCAAAGTTACAAAATCATATAAAAGGTTTGAGGTATAGGAAGAGTTTAATTGTTCTGCACTGGAGGTATACAAAAGAGTTTAACATTGTTATCCAGTAAAAAGCTTGTGTAACTTGAGTGCCATAAAAAGCTTTCCAAGTGATTTATCAAAAAATAAAATTAAGGAATGCATCCATGCAAATTTCTGCAACTTCTTTTTAAAGAAAATGTGTTGTGCATGCAGATCAAAATTAGCGAAATGGTTTAAATAATGTAGCAGCTATTTTGATCACACATTCATGTACATATTTCAAAAATGGGTATACACACCTTCACCTGAGATAGGAGAAGAATACTAAACTAATTTTGTGAAGCTGACTTATAGTGACTCATATGTTCAATACAAATCACACTGATACAGAAATTGAAAATGTAGAATTTATTAGATAAACAAGTATCTGTAGTATACCTGAATTCAACTTTCTTGAAAATTTTGACACCAGTAGGCTTTATTATTAGTGTCACGTAAACACCAGGCTCAAATTGTTCACTAACTTGTGTTTCTCTATTTCTCAAATAGTTCAGGATGATGTACTTGAAATTCTAATCAATGAATTTGTTCTGTTTCTCATATATTCTCTTTGAAATATTTTATGCCATTAATTTGGATGACTAAGCATTTTTTATAAAGAAACATGATGCTTAAATAATAAAGTAGTTTGTAATAAGAAGTGTGGAATTGAAAGTTGAGCAATCGAGATATTTATATATATAAGTCAATGATTTCAACTATATCCTTAGTAAATAGAATGAAGATACCTGAATAATAGTGGACTCAAAATTTTCTAGAATTGCGTTATGCTTAGAAGACTCATCTGCTGCCAATGTTATAGGTTCCTTAATACCATCGATGAAGCAAAGTAATTACTGGGTACAAAAAAATTAGCAAAACCAATTTCAAAGTGCATAGAAAGAAAGTTAGGAGAATATTGGAACAAAATAGAAGCAGAACAGATTCAAGAAAGGAAGAAGCAGAGTCCCGGTGAGTCTGTCCCGGTTTCGGCGACGGTTGTAACTGGTGGCGGTGTGTTTGACGGCGACCTCCTCTCCCCTTTCGGCTCCTCCTAGCGGCGGCGCTATCAATCGCAGCAGCAAAATACCCTAATGGCGACTGGAATAGGGTGCGACGGCGACGGCCTTGACCCCAATCGACGGCAGCCGCGGTGGCAGAGCAGGACGGTGCGAGAACGGACCTCCTCCTTCTCCCCTGGGTTCATCGTCTTCTGCTTCTCCTTCACTCTTCGTCATTCTTCTCCTTCGTGAGCGCGCGCTCTCCCTCTCTTTCCGAACTCTCTCTCTCTCTCTCTCTCTTCGGCTTCAGTGGCGACGACGGCAAGCTTAGTGGTGGCCGCGGTGGCAAGACGCGATGGTACAGACCCGCGATGAAGACAACGGCGGCACTGGCTTCGCGGTGAGCTGATGCGGTCTCCCTCTCTCTTCACAGTTCTTTCTCTTGCCGTTATGGCTTTTCGGCGGCACGACAACTCGACGGCGGCGGCAAACTCAGCAGCGGCGGCCCGGCTCCTTCCTCCCTTTCCTCTCCTTCTCCGTTTCTCCCTCTCTTCTCTTAACATTTCTTTCTTTCTTTTTTTATTTGTTGAAGCTGCTGAGTATTGTGTTTTTGGGAAAGGGGAATTAAAATATCGCAAAAAAAAAATTAGGTTAGCAGCATTTTTTAAAAATTTGTGGCAAAATGAAATCAAATAGCTGCTCTTCCCACTATCACCACTAAAACTGCTGGGAAACTATCAGACAGCGACAATTGTCAAAACAGCTGCTAATTGTGTGCCGCTATCTTGCGTTTTTGTAGTAGTGTAAAGATTTTAAAATATTTAGATTATATAACTTAAGGTAATAATAACATATCATGGCATGACTAAGATTTTAGCAGTGACAAAATGATGTCTGCTTTTTATTATTGACAAAATAATCCCTGAAAAATTTTAAAATTTGACAAAATCACCCAACCATAAAAGAATGACGTCACAATGAATAAAAAAGATGATGTAACTGTCAGAAGCAAGCTCCAATGATGGTAGAGAGCTGAGGCGACATTTCCGGTGACCTTCTTCTTTTTCACACACCACGCTACTACGTCCCCTTCCTCTATGGCACCTGAAGAAGAAGACCGCCATGGCACGCCACTGCCTCGCCGCGTTCTTCGTGTTCGTCGCTTTTTCTTCTTCAACACATTGTTGCGTCCCCTTTCACCATAGCAGTACCTCGTCGTGTTCTCATGTTCACCGCTTCTTCTTCTTCTTCAATACACCGTTGCGTCCTTTCTACGTCCCTTCCACGTCCCCTACGCCATGGCAGCACCTAGCCAAGAAAAAGAAGAAGACTAGAAACGTCGCCGGAGCTCTCTGCCATCATCGGAGTTCTTATTAAACCATTCTTCTACCTTAGCCCATGACAACAATAAAGAAATCTCACGGCCCACAAATTCAGCCCAACAGAATACATAAATTCAGTTTTAATTTTAGCCTTTATCATCTTATCTTATCTTTATTATGTTACCTTCTTATCTTATCTTTGCATTTATCTTTCGTAGACAATACTCTATATATATTCAGTTTTACTTTTATAATTCATTCAATCAATCAAGAAATACATAACAAAGCATTCTTTATTTTTGCGTACTCTTTATGTACTCTTTCAATTTTATTATGGTATCAGAGCTCTTCTTGAGCTCTGCTGACATCCATGGATAAACCAATCGATTCAGATCCTAAAACTCCTTCAACTCTCCCGCCTACCATGAATAATCAACCTTCCAATTTAGCTCAGGATACAACCAATTCCTATTATATCCATCCAAGCGAAAATTCTACCTTAGTCTTGGTTACCCCTGTTCTCACAGGAAACAGTTACTATTCATGGAATAGATCCTTCACTATGGCTATGATTTCCAAAAATAAATATGGATTTCTTATCGGTTCTATCTCCTCTCCTCTACCTGATGATCCTCTCTTCTCGGCTTGGGAACGTTGCAACAAATCGGTCTTATCTTGGTTGTTCCGTTCTTTGTCCCCTTCTATAACCCAAAGTGTCATCTATTTTGCCACTGCCTCCTCTGTCTGGACCGATTTGAAAGAACAATTTGCTCAGAGTGATCTTCTCCGAATTGCTGAGTTGCAAGAAGAAATCTATGCACTTAAGCAGGGCACTCTGTCTGTCACCGAGTTCTACACGTCACTGAAGTCTCTTTGGGAGGAACTCGTCAGTTCTCGCCCTCTTCCGGTCTGTTCATGACCAGCAACATCTCACATATCACAAGATTTCATAATTCGCTTTCTTAAGGGATTGGATGAACGGTTTTTGGTGGTGCGATCTAAGTACTTCTCCTAGACCCATTACCTCCAGCAACCAGAGTTTTTGCGTTGGTCATCCAACATGAACGACAGCTACAAGTTGCCATTGGGATTCTAGACAATCCACGTTCCATCACTGCCGCGCCAATTCGCAGCACCCCTCACAAGGTCGCGGTCGCGGTCGCAATGGCTTTTCTTCCGGCAAGGGTCGCAGTGGTTTTTCCTCCAGTGTAGGACGTGTTGGTTCCTCTAAGTTCTGCGCACATTGTGGTCATAGTTGCCACACGATTGAAGTCTGCTATTCGAAATATGGGTACCTGCCAGGGCATCCACGTCACCCTGGTAGTCCACATCACTCTGCTGCTATTGCCGCCACTCCTCCTTCAATCCCCCCTCCAGTTTATGATGAGAGGGCAGCCCTAGGTCATGTTGAAGGGCATACCCAGCAGCCCAATCCAAACCCAATTTTAGACCTCTCACTAGCCCAACAACAAGCTCTCATAGCACTTCTCAAAAAGGCCGAGTCTCCCTCTTCAAAATATAGAGATAATGGTTCATCAAATCAAAATGGGTTTTTGCCTAGTCTAAGTACTCATTATCTTTGTTCTTTAAACACATTTTCTATTTTAAATAATTTTTCCAACAAAAATACATTTTTAAATTCTTGGATTATTGATTTTGGTGCCACAGACCATATTGCATCAAACTTATCTTGGTTTATTTCATATTACAAAGTCTCTCCCATTATCATTCACTTACCAAATAACACTAAAGTCACTGCTTCCTATAAGGGTGTTGTGCAATTTTCTTCATCCTTAATCCTTCATGATGTTCTTTATCTGCCTTACTTTAATTTTAACATTATTTCCATATCCAAAATTACTTCCAATCTTCAATGTCAACTCACTTTTTCATCTTCTTCTTGCACTTTTCAGGCCAACACTTTGAGGACGATTGGTTTGGGTAGAATGAGAGAAGGCTTATATGTTGTTGAAAGTACTCCCACTCGCACTCCATCAACTTCACATTCCATTCATACTATCAAAACAAAATCAGCCATTACACCATCTGAGCTATGGCATTTTCGTTTGGGTCATCTTTCTGAACAAAGACTTAATTATTTAAATAAGCAATTTCCTTTTATTTCTATGCATTATAATAAAACTTGTGATATTTGTCATTTTTCTAAACAGAAGAAACTTTTATTTTCTCAAAAATTTAATAAAGCTAATGCAATTTTTGATTTATTACATTTTGACATTTGGGGCCCGTTTCGACGAAATTCTATTCATAATCATAAATGTTTCTTAACTATCGTTGATGATTTTAGTCGCTTTACATGGGTTATTTTGTTAAAATCAAAAGGAGAAGTGCAAAATCATGTAAAGAATTTTATTGCTTTAGTTGAAACACAATTCAGCTCTAAAGTCAAAACTGTCCGTTCCGATAATGGACCAGAATTTATTTTACATGATTTTTATGCTTCCAAGGGCATTATTCATCAACGTAGTTGTGTTGAAACTCCTCAACAAAATGGACGGGTAGAACGCAAGCATCAACATATTTTAAATATAGCTTGTGCTCTTATGTTTCAATCTAATTTACAATTATCTCTTTGGTCTTATGCTGTTAAACATACTGTTTGTTTGCTTAATAGAATTCTATCCTCTGCAATTAATTTTCAAACACCATTTGAGATTTTATTTAATCATCTACCAAATTATCATGACCTTAAAATTTTTGGATGTTTATGTTTTGTGTCTACCCTAATGACAAATAGATCAAAATTTGATCCAAGAGCCAAAAAGGATGTTTTCATTGGTTTTCAAAATGGTTTAAAAGGATATATCATTTATCTTTTGGATGACAAAAGGATTGAAATTTCTCAAAATGTTATATTTAATGAATTAGTCTTTCCTTTGGTCCACACAAATGGCCCAATTCCTCCAACCCAATAACAAATTCTGAACCAAACAATTTTTCTGTCAACACACATAACCCAAAAATACCAACCCTTCCAGTTGAACCCTCACCCATACCCATTGACCCAACTTCATCTAATTCTTTATTTTCTCTAACAACATCTCCTTCTTCCTCACTATCGTGTCCTAACTAACTTAAATCCATGACAACCGAATCTCTTTCGAGGCCCACACCCTCCTCTTCTTCCGCACTAGACACTAGTCCACCGACACCTCCTCATCCCCCGTCACCTTCCTCACCGCCTGAGCAACCCTATCCTCGTCATTCTGATCGACCTCACCGATCTCCAGTATATTTCTCTGATTACTTGTGCAATTCCCCTCTCACCTCTACAAATCAATCTCCCTTAAAGTGCAGGTATCCTTTATCTTCAGTCATGTCTTTTTCTTCTCTTTCATCTTCACATAAAAAGTTTCTATTATCTCTACATTCTGACGTTGAGCCAAAGTTATTTAAAGATGCCAATCAACATCCCAATAGGCGTAGTGCTATGAAAGATGAGCTAGATGTTCTTGAGTTGAACAAAACTTGGCGACTTATTGATTGTCCTGCAGGTGTTAAACCGGTTGGCTGTAAATTGGGTCTATCGCATCAAACGCAAGCCTGATGGTTCAGTTGATCGATATGAGGCTCGCCTTGTGGCCAAAGGATTCACCCAGACTGAAGGTGTTGATTTCTTGGAAACCTTCTCTCCTGTTGTCAAGCCTGCCACCATCAGATTAGTTTTGGCATTAGCCTCTATGAAGCATTGGCCCAAACATCAGTTAGATGTCAATAATGCTTTCTTACATGGGGATCTTTCTGAAGATGTTTACATGACTTTGCCACCCGGGTTCACATCTCCTCGCCCAAATTAATGCTGCAAGTTACTAAAGTAATTGTATGGTTTACAACAATCTAATCGTATGTGGTATGACAAACTTTCTCATCTTTTGCTATCTCATGGATATTAGCAAACCTTATCTGATTATAGTCTATTTGTTAAATTTACTGGAGCTCAAATTTCTATACTTCTAGTCTATGTTGATGACATCATTTTCACCGGTAATTCTATTTTTGAACTTGCTTCCATTAAGTCTTTTTTGTACCAACACTTCTGAATTAAAGATTTGGGCCTTTTAAAATATTTTTTGGGTATTGAAGTAGCTCAATCAGCAAAGGGAATTTGCTTATCTCAGAGAAAATATTGTCTTGATCTTTTAGAGGATTCTGGTTTATTAGGTGCTAAACCTGCCTTTGTTCCAATGGATAGTTCTACAAGACTATATCAAGAAAAAAGTTCCTTGCTATCTGACCCTTATGTGTATCGCCGTTTGGTTGGGCGTCTTATCTACCTTACCACTACTCCACCAGACATCATGTATACCACTGAACAATTAAGTCAATTTATGGCAAATCTTACTGAATCTCATCTTCAAGCTGCCAAGCATGTGTTACGATATCTGAAACTAGCCCCGGCAAAGGACTTTTCTTTCTAAAAGAATAAAAAATTCAGCTTTTCGGCTTCAGTGATTCTGATTGAGTTAGATATCCTGACATTCGGCGATCTTTAACAGGCTATTGTTTCTTCTTAGGCAACTCTTTAGTCTCTTGGAAGAACAAGAAACAAACCATCGTTGCCAGCTCATCCACTGAAGCAGAATATCATGCACTTACCAACACAACTTGTGAACTTCAATAGATACTAAATCTGTTACAATTTTTACGCATCTCTCCTATCCGCCCACCAGTTTTATATTGTGATAATCAAAGTGCTCTTCATATTGCTGCTAATCCAGTTTTTCATGAACGGACCAAAAATTTAGAGGTCGATTGTCACTTGGTTCGACAAAAAGCTCAAGCTGGAGTGATGAAACTTATCCCCATTCCTTCTTCTGGGCAATTAGCTGACATCTTCACAAAACCTTTGTCTCCTCAACCCTTCCATCTTAATCTCAATAAGCTTGGAGTTCTCGATATCTTTCATCCTCCAGTTTGCAGGGGCGTATTAAACCATTCTTCTACCTTAGCCCATGATAACAATAAAGAAGTCTCACGGCCCACAAATTCAGCCCAACAGAATACATAAATTCAGTTTTAATTTTAGCCTTTATCATCTTATCTTATCTTTATGTTACTTTCTTATCTTATGTTTGCTTATATCTTTCGTAGACAATACTCTATATATATTTAGTTTTACTTTTATAATTCAATCAATCAAGAAATACATAACAAAGCATTCTTTATTTTTGCGTACTCTTTATATACTCTTTCAATTTTGTTAGTTCTCTTCTAACGGCCACATCAGTGTTTTCTGTTCACTGCGACGTCATTCTTTTACGGTTGAGTGATTTCGTTAAATTTTAAAATCTTTCAAAGGCTATTTTGTCAATACTAAAAGTCAGGTACTATTTTATCAGCGCTATAATCTTTCGAGTACCGATTTGATATTTACCTCATTTATTAAAATATTGAATAAAAGAAAATTTTTTCTTTATAATTGATTAGTCAATTTTTTTCAATTAATAAACAATTAGTCTTTTTTTTTACACGTAATTCATATAATAAGCTAAATCAACCATTAAAGTCTTAGTCAATTGTGAAGTAAAGCATGCACCTTCTTTCTCAAAAAAGCAAAGCACATTCAATATTTTACATCATTACTAAAACATAGCAATTGTCCTTCTTTTCTTTCATTAACCATATTTGGCATTAACATCTCTTATACACTTTGAATTTATCAATAAGAGTGGAGTAATACTCCAATCAATTCTTAAGAGAAAACTTCTACAAGTTGCAAGTAGGTATGTGCTAATTTAATTCGTTGATTTATTTAGCCAATTCCATATAAATACAATATAGAAACTTAATTTAATCTTTATTTCTCAATTTCAATCTCCCTTCTAAATGCAACCAAAAATTTGATGAGCGAAAAGTGAAGCTTATGGATACCAACAAATGCACTGGATCGTTTAAATAATACCACGGTGAGTGGATATCGTTCTTACGAGGATTAAAAGACTGAACACACAAATATTAAATTAAACTACTAATTAAATCAACAGAACGTAGAATTGATGAATGCTAAAACTTGCTAAAAATTTAAAAGGCCTGAAACTTGAAGAGTGAATGCTTCGGACAGTGCTTATGAGTTTGAAGAAATTAATGGTGGTGAATGTCTAGAATTTCGGAGATGTTCATGTTATCAAAAAAATTAAACCTTATTAACCTAATTCTAAAGCTTACAAATTTCTATTCACGATGAATTTAAAGCAACTGATTTTCAATATCTCGACTCCTCAATTTCTCTTTAACGAACTTAATATTTTTGATTAATCGAGACCGACTAAATTTTTACAATTGTCAAAACATAGCTATTGTCTTTCTTTTCTTTCACTGATAATGAGCCAACAAGTTAATCATATTTAGCATTAACTTCTCTCATACACACAACTTTAAATTCATCAATAAGAGTAATACTCCAAATCAAATTTTTTTAAAGAAATTTTTAGTTAAACATGTTAGTCTTTAATAAATTTTAATCATTAAATTAGTTTCCAAATTTTTAATAATTAAAATTTATTAAAAATTAAATTCTTTAATACT
>NC_029788.2:114818040-114823351 GCF_000816755.2 Arachis ipaensis | reverse complement strand
TATCACAAGATCAATGCCACGTTTAAATCATTCTTCCTCTGCAGTTTACCTTTTCTAAATTCATTTATATATTGCGTAACATGACTCTATAATATCATCATTGTTATGTAATATTTTGTAATTTTTAAAAAAAATTTTCATACTTTTATATATAACTTTTGATATGCATTTCAGAAGATAAATAGATATTTTTTATTTTATAAGACTATAATATTATTAATTTTGGCTAACACTAGGTTTAATAACATAAAGAGAAATGTTAAAAGTTTGTTTTAGAAAGTGCAATATAGCAATTATTATTCAATATTAAACTTAGTTTACATTTTTACTTATTTGAATATTTAATTTAATTTATGTATTTTTCAACTTTATTTAATTTAGTTAGCGGGTTAAGTTTTATGTGGTCTAACGTTTTTTTTAAACCAAATATAAAAAATATAAATAACTCTTAAATAAATTATTTTAGTAGGTGTTTTGTCGATTTTTAGCAAATCGATAGTGGTTCGATTCTAATGGTTTAGGAGCGAAACCTACTCTTCTTTTGCGGGTACCAGTTTTATTTGCATCAAAATATATGTCTTTGACAATGACGAAGAAGAAAGAACTAAATTTTGTAGAAATTCGAAATGAACAATAAAACTTAAATGGCTTGAATAAAAGGGAAATCAAATTACAAGAAAAAGTGTTTGGAAAAATAAATGGCAAATTAAAAGGTAAATACTGGAAAGGATAAAAATTATTGAATTTAAAGAAAAGGAAAGGATATTACAAAGAAGATAAATGGCATGAAAAGAAAGTTGCAGGGAATTTAAATGAAAAGTAAAGACAAGGAAGGAACCCTTCAAAGAAAAAGACTCTTGACTGACTCAGAAAGTCGCTGGGGATGTGAGTGAGTGTGAGTGTTTTCTCTGAAAAGATTCCAACATTTTTTCCTTCGATCTTTTACGTATTTATAGAAGTCTTCGACCAATCATATTCAGATATAACTTCCACGTGCGTCAATTCTTGAATAACTATTCCCTCTCTCCTTGAGTGCCGTCTGTAACTGCCACTAACCATCTTCACTTATTAACTTTTTCACTTATTCGATTGCTTCGCTCTTTCTTGACGAGTCTTAGTCGATTAAAATCCTCTCCTTCATCGATTGGCCATCCTCGATGAATCCTATGTGGTTAATCTTCACTTCTTTTTTTTAACCGACAAATTGCTTTAGAGATTGAAACTTTTGCCTTCAATTCGGTTTTCTGTCTACCATCTTCGACACCAGTAACCTCTTCTTCGATACAGCTAACCTCCGTCGAGTCTACCTCTTCGATTTTCACATTTGCGTCAATCGATTAATAGAGAGTACTTAAAGGAGTACCTAATTGGCTCTAATCCAAAGTTAATTCTAACATGTATTTGGAGGTTGATCAAAATATTTTTGGCACTTGGGAATGATCGAAGCCTATTCTTGTTGAACATTGGCTTGTCAAAGAGTTCAATAATATCTTTATCGAAAATATTATTTTCGATATAACAAATGCCCCCTAAGTATTTATTTTTTCGACTAGAAGGAAGAAAGTATAAATAATTACTATTATTCAATATTTTCGACGATGGTACCAGTCATTTCTTCATCTTTAAAATTTTTCTCGACATAGTTAATCCATTTTTAGGAATGGAGTTTCAACTGCTTTACTTCGATCGGTCGAAGTAGAAGGAACACGACGCAACTGTCGACCACTTTGGTTACCACCAATTCGATCTTGAAAAATGGTATCTCTTCCACGGCCTCGATAAAAAATAACTACATCGAACCTGTTGCGGTCGGTATTCTCTCGTTTTCTCATTCACCAAACTCTTGCCAATTCTTGATCCATCCAACCCCAATAGCATGGGGTGGACTCTGAAAAAATTGAGCCTAAGTGTCTAGTTTACCCTTTTTTGTCGAAATTGGTCTTTGATGGCTTGACCAATTCGAAACTGATCCCAAATAATTGTTTGATCAACTTTATATATTTTACAAATTTTCACAAATATTTTCACGTAGTACATGACAAAATATTAGTGAAGCATCGTGTCATTCTTGAAGAGTCAAGGATAATAAAATGGATAAAGATATCCCATATTTCAACGATGCTTTCTTTTTTCAATCTATCGAAGAAAAATTATCTTCGATATAAGGAATGCCCCCAAGTATTTGTTTTCGACATCTTGAGGTAAAGTGGCTGTTTGTCGAACTATTGGATCTTCGACATTTTGTTGAATATTTTCAGCCGTATTCATTTTCGATATCTTATCAAATTTTTTTATGACAACATATTACCCAAATCATGGTAATTTTCCTTTTTCTTCTCAGATCATTGTGGTCATAGAGTTGTCATATTTGATGATTCGAAAATATCATAATCAAAATTTTTTTTTCAAATTTCCAACTTCACAATTTTCAAAGTGAACAGAGAAGCTTTTTCTTATCTGAAATTTGATCAACTTTATAGAGTTTCAAAGTTGAATAAATTTTTTTTTCTCTTTTCCACAGTTATATCTAATAACTGCCGATAACCGCTTCTCAAGAACTTCTTTTCACAGACATACTTGTACATACCTTAATAGAGTACGCAACTCCTTCCAAAGTATCCCAATATGCACCTGTAACTTGATAAAGTTTGAATTTGTCGAATATTGGCTTGTCGAAGAATTCAACAATAACTTATCGAAAATATTATTTTTGACGTTTTTTTTGCTAGATGGAAAAAAGCAAAAATACTTATCATCATTGAATATTATTTTTGATAAACTCATTCAACCATTTCTCTTTCTTTCTTCTTTTCTTCTTTTATTTTTCAACTTGTCGAACTCTCTCAGCCAAATAGGCTAAATCAGAAATATGCATATTGAGTAATTTTCGACGCATATACAAGCCAAGACCTTTGATGCCTATTTTGAGAATCTCGCTTTTAGGGACCGCAACATAACATCGATTGCGAGCATTTTTTAATCAAATTATATAGTCATCTATCGATTCTCCATCATCTCGTTCTATTGCAAGCAAATCTGTCAACGAGACATTCAATTCTGCCCTGTAAAATTGAGCATGAAAAGTATTTTTCAACTGTGCCCACGTTAAAATCGAACTGGGTCTCAGATTTGAAAACCAAGTGAAAGTATTTTTTGTTAATGAAGCAGGAAAAAACTTTATTCTTAGGTTTTCATTATTTGCCAAATTTTCTAATTCGACCATATAGCAAGCTATATGCTCGACGGTTGACTCTCTAGCCTCTCCTGCAAATTTTGTAATTATTTTGGAATTTTTTACACCCATTGAAACTTCTGTCATTTGCACTGCAGAAGGAAAAGTAGAAACAAAATATGGTCGATGCATGAGACCCACGTTGATACCCATTCTATTGAGGACATTCTCGACAATCCTTGTCACCTGGTAATGATATCCACGCTGTGTGTGAAGTCTATTCAAAACTTCATCATCATTTTGATCTCGTCGAACGAGATAAGGGATATTTTCTTCCATTCAGGATTGTTAAATACATTCTCCTCATTATATCCTACGTTCTCCTGGTCTACTACCAAATCTTGGGGAATAGGCTGCCCTCATCATAATCGACAATTCGAGCAATTTTCTCGACTTGTTTAACCAGTCGATCATATTTTGACTCATTGTCAGCCAGGATAGGATTCAGAATAGTAGTCATCTGGTGAGTCAACAGGTTGACTAAATCATGATGGCTTTCATCAATATATTATCGAAACTCAGCCATCGATCATGAATTATTCGATGAGGAGCCCACTTGGTAATCTCGATTAACGTTGGGATATGAGAAAGAAGGTTGGTTAGAAACCGTACCTGGCACATTTCTAAATCTGACCGAAAATGTGTAACTGCCCATAGGAGGCGTATAACCAGGAGGAAGGCCAAAAAGAAGCCAACTTGCGGTTACTTACGGTTGATTCTGCATGGTGGTGATCTTAGGGCGTGAATTTCGCCCACTACCACCAACACTTGCATCAATAACTGCAATATTCTCCCCAGAATTATACTCTGCATGTGGAATCAAATTTGCAGAAATTTGTGTAGCAGTTATTGGGGCATTATTACTTGTTTCTGCATTGTCATTTGAAATTTCGTCAGACATGGTAACAATTCTACCACTTCTTAATCGCATGCACCAAATATCAACACTGCATGCACAATGCAACAGTTGAAAGCAACAAATTTTGATACAATTAAATTTTAAAACTGTCCCACTGGGCGTGCCAATTTGTTTTGTCAATTTTTAGCAAATCGATGGTGGTTCAATTCTAATGGTCTGGGAGCAAAACCTACTCCTCTTTTGTGGGTACTAGTTTTATTTGCATCAAAATCTATGCCTTTGACAATGACAAAGAAGAAAGAACCAAGTTTTATAGAATTCGAAATGAACAATAAAACTTAAATGGCTTGAATAGAAGGAAAATCAAATTAGAAAAAGTGTTTGGATAAATAAATGTCAAATTAAAAGGTAAAGACTGGAAAGGATAAAAGTTGCTGAATTTAAAGGAAAGGAAAGGACATTGCAAGGAAGATAAATTGCATGAAAAGAAAGTTGCAGGGAATTTAAATGAAAAGTAAAGACATGGAAGGAACCCTTCAAAGAAAAAGACTCAGAAAGTCGTTGGGGATATGAGTGAGTGTGAGTGTTTTCTTTGAAAAGATTCCAACCTTTGTTCCTTCGATCTTTCACGTATTTATAGAGGTCTTTGACCAATCATGCATTAATCCTTGAATAACTGTTCTCTCTCTCCTTGAGTACCGTCTGTAACTGCCACTAACCATCTTCACTTATTAACTTTTTCACTTCTTTGATTGCTTCGCTCTTTCTTGACGAGTCTTAGTCGATTAAAATCCTCTCCTTCATCGATTGACCATCCTCGATGAATCCTATGTGGTTAATCTTCACTTCTTTTTTCAATCGACAAATTGCTTTAGAGATTGAAACTTTTGCCTTCGATTTGGTTTTCTGTCTACCATCTTCGACAGCAGTAACCTCTTCTTCGATACAGCTGACCTCCGTCGAGTATGCCTTTTTGATTTTCACATTTGCGTCAATCGATTAATAGAGAGTACTTAAAGGAGTACCTAATTGACTCCAATCCAAAGTTAATTCTAACATGTATTTAGAGATTGATCGAAATATTTTTTGGCATTTGAAAATGATCGAAACCTATTCTTGTCGAACATTGACTTGTTAAAGAGTTCAATAATATCTTTATAGAAAATATTATTTTCGATATAAGAGTAGATAATTTTTTATGAATAAAAAAAATCTTTTTT
>NC_029788.2:114817125-114817815 GCF_000816755.2 Arachis ipaensis | reverse complement strand
TTAAAATTTATAATTAAAAAAAGTTAGTTATGTTTTAAATTCAATCTAAAATAATAGGTAAATACTACTCGTTGGAAGATCCACATATATTATGGCATTCGAAAATTCTATGATATGGTTGGGTTTAAACCTCTATACCTCTGGATCATACATGTAGAAGGCGCTGGTGAGACGCGTCACAAAAAAAAATCTGTGACTAATGTAAGTTCTTGATGTCAAAGCTAACAGCAGCAGGTTATGGCAGATCTTGTCTTCACTTCATATAGTGTTTTTGGCAGATGAACTTAAGATATATATAGACAATAGAGTGATGTTTATATTTTTGTATGAGAAGTCTTTTTGTTGCCGAAAATATATACTTAGATGATGTGGTTATATACCCAGAAATGAACTGTGTGTCAATAATAATTTAAAATATTAGGAAATAATAATGTTAAATGGGAACAAATAATAGAATTATTTTTATGATTTTTTCAGAACAAGAATAATATAGCTGAGAATAAAAAGATACATATGAAATTGAAAATACTTTTTGTTTATATGTTAACGTTTTTTGATAACTCCGTTAATTGAAAATAACAATGTTTTTTCTCTTAATTGATGAATAAATTTAGTTAGATTTTTAACCATCTAATTTAATTCATTCAATTTTTAATAAAATAAATAAGATATTAAAATTTAAATACGACA
>NC_029788.2:114806193-114817050 GCF_000816755.2 Arachis ipaensis | reverse complement strand
TAAACATCCATTAAAAACATAAATTTTGTGTTTTTTTAAAATGTTGAGACACAAATTTTTAACATGAGACACTAATTTATTTATAATTTTTTGTTCTATCTAATTTATTAAATACAGTATAAAATTAGTGTCTTTTTATGTCTATGTATTTTTATGTATCTATATTTATGTCTTATTTATAGTGAGACAACACCCAAACACAATCTTATTGAACTTACACACATGTAATCTAGAGGTGTAAATATTTTTACATATATCCATACTAGAGACAACACAACCTTATTGAACTCACACACATGTAATGCAGAGGTGTAAATATTTTTACATATATCCATACAAGAGACTTCTCTCAGACTCCCACAAATAATTCAAAACAACGATACCTGAAATCTCATTATGATTCTTTTTACTAAAGTTTTGTAGAGGAGACAAGAGCTCTTCATAATCAATGTTTTATTATTTATCAAATTATTATTTTATTCGCAAGTGGCTTTAATTTATATTAAAAAAATAATAAAAGTTGTGAACGAAATCACCGAAGAAACAAAACATCAACATTTTAGAATTGAGCTTCCAGATGTTGATATTGGTATTGTTGATGTTGAAAGAGAGATATAGTTGAGGAGTTACATCCTGGTAGAAACTTGAAAGAGTTATCAATTGATGGTTATAGGGATGAAATATTCCCCGATTGGTTAGGCCTTTCTTGCTACTCCAATATAACCAAATTGAGTTTGAGGAGTTTTAAGAATTGTCGTCAGCTTCCTTCATTGGGACAGTTACCCGCTCTGCAGCGTCTGGTGGTATTTAGACTTGATAGGCGGGAAAGAATTGGTGGTGAGTTTTACAACAACACTGAATCATGTCATGAGGTTGAGGGGACACCCTTCAGATCTCTTCCAAGTCTGACATTTCGTGAAATGCCTCACTGGCGAGAGTGGCATATTCCTCATGACTTTGATGGGTTTCCAAAACTTGAATGGCTTTCAATAAAAGACTGTCCGGTGTTAAGTGGAGAAACTGAGTCTGAATGCTGTATCCCACTGTCTCAATAGGAAGGCTGAAGCGTGAATCGTAATACATGGATGAGGCAAGGTCAGAATTGGGATGCACTGAAGTAAGTTTTAGCATTTGTTCAACCTCTCATGTTATTTATCATTTCAATTTTTCCATATGCCTCCTACTTTTTCCTTATCTCTGTCTGATGCAGAGTTTAATGTTGCAAGAAACTCATAGATATGGTATTGCAAGCATTCAATGAAAACCAGTGCAAGTGATGTGAGTGCTTGGCACGACATGCACTTCATCCATTTTAGATGAGTAATTGCAATAGAATTTCTCGTCTCTAATTTAGAAGTCATAACATGCAAAACTTCAGTTCCAACACTCTAGTGAAAAAATTAAATTGATTAAATATGTTGATATAGCACACAATTCTAGCTTCATTGGTTGATGTTTCATCTTTCATACAACACATGTTCTACTTTCTACATTCTTTTAGCATTATGGTACTCTCTCATTATGCTTCTTATAGTAAACTTGACAGTTATCAATTTATCTAGACTGATTATTCTTTGTTCTGTTAAGATGATGAAATCCACCATGGGGGCAATTATGCGCTTCGAAGCTAAAACTCATATGGGGAGCTCAAGACAGATCTTTATCATCCCAAGTAGGAAATGAAGGAGCACAATTCTTTGTATAAGCAAGGAGAATAATGTGGAAGAATTTTAAGGTTGACTGCAAAATTGCAAATGCAGCATGTTCTTGATGTGGTTCAGGCTCCATGAGAATTTTTTATTTCTTGAATCATTGTTTGAGCATTTTAGTCAATTAAATAGATTTTGATACAGGTGCAGTATCAGAGCAGTTAAATGTCAACTTGTGAATATATGCCATAGTTTACAAATAGTTTTACTATTCCTATTGCTTGATTAACATCTCTTTCTCAAGTATGCTTGCATCAGTAAATTAAATTATTATAACGAAACTTTTGAGAAACAAGTGTTAGTATAGTGTTTAAAACTTGAACTATAAGATCAAGTCAGCACTAACCAATAGTTGCATAATACTTTTCTATGTTACATGCTGTAAAGGATAGGCGAATACGATTTATATATATATATAGAAAATGTTGCAAAATTTTATATAACCATAATTCTGTGCTATTTCATTTTTAATGTGCCATTTTTTGCTCCACATTAGCTATAATAGTTCAATTACATTCAATACAATCTAAAGATACCTTATTCTCCTAACTCTTACCGCAAGAGTACCTTTCTTCTTTTCTTTCTTTCTTTTTTCCTGCTTCATTGGATTTCCAATTCAAAACCTGTCCTTAGATTGTAAATATGATTATTAGTTTTGTATTAAATTAGCATTAAAACTTTCAAACCTGAAGCTTTTCAGTTGCTTCTTGTAGTTCTTTTTCTCTTGTTACAGCATCATTAGAAAGTTGTCTTATTTCCACTTGTAGCCCCAACAACAAAGTAGCAGTTGAAAGCAGCTGATCGCTCAGTTGCTTTCCGTTCGCCAGCCAAGGACATTCGAATAGAGAAACATAACAAAGGAGGAAGAATATAACATAGAAAAATAAAGAAAAAGAATCAATTAGAAAGTTGAAGTGGCAACATATTATCAATGAATTCCTTTGCAAATCTCACTAGAAGCAAATAAATAACATTACCTTTTCACTCTCAAGTTCTCTCCTTAGTCTTCCTGTTTCTTGTTCAAGTTCTTCTACTTTCTGCTCCACAAATTAGCGTTTATGAAGAATAATACAACAAATCAGCTTGCGTCAATTAAAAAAATAAAACAAAATATCAGATTGATTGCCTTTGTTCCATTCGCAGCGATCAGCTTCGCCTTGCTTAACTCAGCTTCCAACTGGCGAACCTTATCATCAGAGAGAGCTAACTGTTGCCTAACATTTCCCTGCAACAGAAAGGAAGGAATGAAGGGACAAATCTCCTTACACGGAGCGTAAGCTGTGGCCTGTGTTATGCTAACAACCAAAAGCAGAACCATACCAGCATGGACTCCAAGGTATTGATCTGCTGAGATCTTTCATTAACTAACCTCTGCAATATATAAGAATGGGAACAACTTGTTAGCTTCTCATACTAGAGAGAAAAGGTTCATACTACTCTAGAATAAAAACTTTCAAACCTGAAGCCAATCTATTCGATTTTGTAGGGCTGCTCCTTGAGCCCTGCAACTACTATGATCATTTCCCATGGCAGGCTTTGTATTTGATCCACAAATTTGCTGCAATTCTTCTAACTGATCAAGGTTAAATTTTTCAATGGACTCTTTAGACTCATGCTAGTTCCATGAATCATACATTATCCATGAGATTTTAGCTTACAAAACAATGCAAACAAGAATTATCTTTAAATTATACATTTGTTTTGGAATCCATCCAATGGTATAGATAGTAGTTAAGGTTAGCATATGCTTTTGTTTTATATTAAGATTACAAAATAATATATGCAAAAAAGAATACATAAAGGTTAATAGCATATTCTCTTTCTTTCTAAAAGGAAAGGTCATGAACCAGGACCAGATATATTACGAAGTGGTAATAAACTAATAATTAATAACTGCCTGTGCCATTCTTTTCCATGGGTGGGAAAGGTTTTCAATCAAATTCCTTCGTCAACATTACCTCAGCTTCCGTAGCAAGGCTTCTCCACCGGAAGGCTGCTGCCATGACACCTCTGGCGGCTGCAAAACACTATTGGGAGTCGTGCTGTTCAGATCCAATATCATTGGTGTTGCACCTATACAATTAGTTTTTTTGTTTATTGGAAAAAGTTTACTTAGGTTGATTAAGTTGGCCATCTCACTAGGCTAGGACATTGCTCAAGGACGCTTACAATGATTTTTACTTGATTATCTACTAATATAAGCTTTACAGTAATAGTAAGTGCTTAAAGAGTCAGAAGGTTGTGTTCCTAACCCATATAGGAAACTACTAAAACCGTCTAAACTTATAACATAATCAAATAGGACACGTAAAGTAGAAAAGCCCTCCTTTTGTGATTCTTAAAGCAGGTACATGCCCTGTCAAGTAGCCATGTTTATTGTTACATGTATGCCTCGTTCAGCATATTACTTGCTTTGATAGAACATTCCTGACAAAATCATGCAAAGTGATTAACATCTATATGAATGACAATAACATTCAGTAAAGTGTCTTACATATAATATAATTACGAGGGGAGAGAAGAGACTAATCACTTATGTACATGAGATCTCTGAAGTACATACCCGCGTATGTATATATGTAGGTATGTATATACATATACACAATCCCCAACTTTAAAAGAGGTCCAGTTTTCTTCTGTTGATTCATCACCTCCGTACATAGCATCCATCCTGGTTATGATTCTTCTCACCATGGGAATTACCCTGAGTTTCTATAAGATATTGATCTAGCTTCTGCATTGACTCTATCATTGTTGCCACAAATATTAGTAGTATCTGAGTCAGATGAACCATATAAATACATTCTGTTTGTCACAATCATATGCAGAAACTCCAAACTGCTCCCTCAAATCAGATGCAAAAATTCTTGCTGTTCTTTCTGTCCGGCTGCAGCAGCATCAGGAGTTAAAAGGTCAGCTGTTCTAACTGCTTCTCCAGCTTTGTTATCCTTGGTTGTTTTACCAGTTTCTATAGGAGAATATGGTAGCAATAAATGTAAAACTTTGTGATCAGGTCTTTGAGCATGCTCCTCAGTTTCTTGTGCATTTATACCCTCATCAAACTGTCTAGTGTCCATGTCCAGTGGGACACTTCCGTTCAAATCAATATTCTGTTCACTACGATCTCTACAACTCTCAGTTTTGAGAATTGGCTGGTACTTCTGGCATCTCCTTTTATCATGGATGTTTCTGTGCCAACGTCACTATTAGAACCAAAGCCACCTCTAACATCATGTTCATGATCTGCACAGTTGAACTCGTGTATTTTGGCGTTGTTCTCCTCTTATATCAGAATCATGCTTACTAGTGACACTTCCTTCATTGATTGAACTTTGAATTTGGTCGTCTTCATGTGTATTTTGGCATTCTTCACTTCTAACATCAGAATGACTCTTCTCAGTTCTACTTGCTTCGTTGGTTGAAGTTTTAACTTGATCTGTTTCATGTGTCTTTTGGGATTCTTCACTTCTAATATCAGAGTGATGCTTCTCAGTGACACTATCTTTGTTGGTTGAAGTTTGAACTTGATCTGTTTCATGTGCATTTCGGCATTCTTCACTTGTAATATCAGAAGGATGCTTCTCAGTGACACTTGCTTCATTGGCTGAAGTTTGAACTTGATCCACCTCTTGCGTATTTCGGTGTTCTTCACATTTTTTATCAGGGTCATGTTTCTCAATGACACTTGCTTCATTGCTTGAAGCTTGAATTTGATCTCCGTCATCATGCTTCTGCACAGTAGTAGCCATTCCTGTCTTAACATCTGTTAGGGACTTGGGTATTATGGGTGCTCAAAGTCCCACATCGAGTAGTATGGGATGCTTGATGTTGTATATAAGGAGAGTGGTTCTTCCCCCTTAACAACTAACTTTTAAGTTGTGGTTTCCCACTTTCCTTAGATACTTAACAACATCATTGTTACTATGTTCCTCAGCAAGCTGTTTTTCTCTGCCTGAGGCTCCACTGACCAGACTTTAACACTTAGCTTTTAAGGTGTGGTATCCCACTTTCTTTAGATACTTAACAACATCATTGTTACTATGTTCCTCTTTCCTGATCAAGTTCTCCAATTTTCTGCTCCATGAAATACCATGTATGTTCAGCTAAATATTAAACAAAACATGATAAAGGCAACATGATACTCACCATGAATAGGTTTAAGAGTGTGCCATAAAAAAACAACAAAAAGAAAAAGGTTTAATATATCTGGAGGTGCCCATAGTTTCCCTCAAGTTTCATTTAGATCCATATAGTTTAAAACTTTGTAATTAATTCCATATATTATACAATAAATTTTAATCAAGTCCCTATAACTTAAATGTTTTTAGTTAAGTCTCTATATTTGACAAACATTTTTTAACAGGTCTCTTTACTATAAAACTTTTGCGATCAAGTCTCTGTATTGTACCGAAATTTTCAAGAGAAAAACAGGGATTTATCATCCAGTATAGGAGCTTCATTGCAAAATCGTTTAACCAAAGGGACTTGATTTAAAAAACATGTCAACAGTATAGGAAATTGACTAGAAATGCTTAAAGTATAGAGACATGACTTGATTAATTATTCTTATATGATATAGAAACTTGATCCCAAACTTTTAAACTGTAAGGATGTAATTCATAATCGAGTACAACTATAGGTGTCTCTGGAGTAACCAAACAAAAGAGTTACCAGTCTACCTTTACTCCGTGTGCAGTGGTCAGCCTCTCTTCATGTAATCGGTTTTCCAATTGGCGAACCTTACTATCAGAGACAATTAGCTTCTTCTTGGTATCCTCCTACAACAGGAAAGAATGAAGTGAAAAAAGTCTTTATAAAGTACATAAGTGGTGGATTTCTTATGTCAACAACCAAAATCTAAACCATACAAGATTTGACGTCAACATCTCGATGAGTAAACGCCTTTCTCTCTCAGACTCCTATAATATACCAAAGGGACAGACAGCTTGTAAGCTTCTTAAAATGTAGAGTACAATTTCTTATTCCTTTATTATTAAGAACTATCAAACCTGAAACTTATCTATTGTTTCTTGTAGCTCCTTTTCTCTTTTAGCAGCAGCATCAGTGAGTCGTCTCCATTCCTCGTGTTCCCGAGAAACACTTGAACCGTTTCCCATGGCAGGTTTCTGTTCTTTGGTTACTCTATCAACGACCCCTAGCTAGTTTCTTCTGTTTCGGATCCACAGTGTTCTGTATTGCTTTTAATAGTTCAGGTAATATTTTGCAATGGATTCTTTGTGATTTTAATTCCTGTACAACAAATCATAAATTAGGCACCACGCTGTAGCTTGCAAAATAACAAAAAGAATAAGTCATTTCTTTTAGAATCAACAGAATACAGAGAAAGGTGTTATGAATCAGATATGCTTTTCTTTTAGAATCTATAGCATGCTGAATTAAAGATCACATATGCTTTTCTTCTAGGTGAAGATTACACACTAATAGAAACAAAGAAAGAATAAATTAAGACAGTTGTTGAAGGATTTCATATAAATTTCTTGACAAGACAAGAAAAACCATTTTTATTAGGTTTCTGAATTAATAAAAGATAGATTTGTTACAAAATTTGTTTTGAACTCTAAAACCATTCATCAATATTCAACAACCCAAACAGCACCAACAAAACAACATCGTTCAACAACTTGCTTAACTTCGTCTTGTCTTTTAAGAATAAGCCCATAACATTATAAAACAATGTAAAATTCTAATGACCCTGCAAAAGTTGATATATATATATATATATAAATATATATATAGCTTCAAGCATAAGATGCAAACACTATAAATAGGATTTCAACACTGAATTTGGGATTCTCTCCCAAGTGAGATTCTTCACTCCTTAGTTTCAGATAGGATGGGAGTGTCAATGAGGAGAGGAACGAAATGCTATTTGTTGTTTAATAAAATTCTGTTGGAGTTTATTTTTACCATAATAAAATTTAAAAGTAACTTAACTAATGATCAGAGAGGAGTATTTTTATAAAAATACCCATGGTGGACATTGTTAACTTCCACCATATTGCAGGTATATTCACATCTACCTCGCCATATCTTAATTGAACCATAGCAAGTATAATACCTTTCCTTTATCTCACCAGAAATCCCCACAATTGCATATGCCGTTCTTAAAATGATGGAATCGACTTGCATCTCTCACTATTATCTCCCTATTTGTTATGAGTGCCATAAACTTTATTGCAGAATGGCAGTCAACACAAATTCTCAGATTTTTTGTAACTAGAATGGGCTTGGAGGGGCTGATATTAAGAAGTCCAAATGCAATGGCTATTTTTTCACTATGATATAGGAGAATCTGTTCTTTCTCCTCTTCTTCAACATCATGGAGAACAAAATTAGAATCTGCACTGTATCCCAGCCTTTTCATTTGCACTAGCAGCTCCTGTAATTTTTTATTTATGGATGCTGATTGTGGATGAGATTGATCCCCGCCAATAAATCCATGGATTACGCCAGAGACCTTAACCCAACTGCATCCTGGGCTTTTCTTGTAACCTTGATGCTGTTGTATTGTTCTGATTTGTGCTGCATCATCCCATCTCCCAACAGAGCTATAGATGTTTGACATAAGAACAAAGTTTCCTGTACTTTCAGGTCCCAGCTTCTGGATCCTCTTTGACACTTCTTCCCCCATTTCAATATTTCTGTGGGTCCTACATGCAGCAAGCAATGCACTCCATACACGAACATCAGGCTCGAATGGCATCCTTTGAATAAAGATGTATGCTTCATCCAAATTTCCTGCTCGGGCGAGAAGGTCCACCATGCAAATATAATGTGCCTCCTTCACTCTCTCTCTCTCTCTCTCTCTCTTGCTCTCTCTCTCTTCTTTCATTCTTGTTCTTCATCTTCAAGAGTCTGATACCTTCACAATTTCCTCAAGAAATCCGACTGCATCCTCCATCATCCCACACTTAGCATAAATTGATATGAGTGAGTTTCCTACCGTTGTATCTAAGTCCATCCCTGATTTAATCATGTAACAATGTAAGCTTTGCCCTTTGTTCAAATCAGTAAGCTTAGCACAAGCTCGAAGTATGCTTGCAAGAGTAACTGGTGTAGGGTTTAACTCATAAACATGTACCATCTCATCAAAAAGGGCCAATGCATTTGTCATGAAATCACAAGCAACATATCCTCCAATCATAGCAGTCCAACATATCTCATTCTTTTGCTTCATCCGATCAAAAATCTTCCTGGCATAAGATAAATGATGGCATTTAGCATACATATCCAAAAGACCAGTTCCAACAACAACACTGTCACTGAACATTTTCCTTAAAGAGTAACCATGGATTGCCTTTCCCTGGCTTAATGCATTAGCTTGTCCAACTGTGGGTAGAACTGCTACAATAGTTGAAGAATTGGGAACTATTCCTGCTTGTTGCATTTGTACAAGTAACTCCATAGTTTCATTGTGAAGTGTATGCAGTGAAAACCCAGCAATGATGGCATTCCATGCCACAATATCCCTGCTGGACATACAATTAAATAAGGTTTGTGCTTGAAACAAATCTCCACATTTGGCATACATGTCAACCAAGGCTGTGCAAACATAAACGTCCATTTCGAGACCAAGTTGCTCGGCATGCTTGTGGATTTCTTGCCCAACTTGTATATCTTGCAGAGCCGAACAAGCTTTGAGAATAAAAGGGAAAGTGAATTTGTTGGGTGTCACCCCAAGTTGCAACATCTTATAGTACAAATCTATGGCTTGTTGAAAGGGTGCATTCCAGGCATAAGCTCTGATCATCATGTTCCAACAAACAACACTTGGGTTTGGAATTTTCTCAAACACTTGGCGGGCAAGTTCGACTTCATTACATTTAACATAGAGATGAGTAAGCTTGTCAAGGATAATGGAGAAATCTTTGATGTTAGAATTGTTCTTAATGATATGTTGATGTATAATCTTCCCTTGAGAAAGAGATTTGGATTGGATGCAGGATTCAAGTTGGGCCACGTACCAATGATTTGACTCAAACTCATCTCTCAACTGGAATCTATTAAAACATAATCCAGGAATTACCTTTTTAAAACCTGGAATCTTCAACTTGTCCCCTATAGAAACATGCTTGCCTTAAGAGGTTCACCATTATACAAAGAAACCACAAAGAGGAGTGGGGAAGGAGAGGAAGATTAAACAGACATAGACAAAAATAAGGTTATTTATTTATTTATTTTGGTTCTTAGTACAACACATTTGGAAAGTGTTTTTTGACTTTTTGACAGCTGACGCAATTAGATCCTGTTGAAGTCAGATTACAAAACTTTTCTAGAAAACAACTATCACAAAAAAAAGAAAGTAAAAATAAGAAAAGAGAATCTATCCATTTATAATTTATAATATGTAAAAGATTATAACAAATTATCAGGAAAACTTTTTACATTTTTTTGACAAAAGTCATTTACGAGAAGGTAAAGGAATAGTGTCTCTAAATTCCGGGATTTTTTTCTAATATAAATTACGAAAAATACTTATTTTTTTAAAATTTATTTTTGAGTTTTATTTATTGAAATGTGTTTTTTTTTATTTGGACAAGCGAACTCTATGAAAATTAACAATTTCGCTTTACTAACAGGCGATCGCCTTATATTAAATTGAGTTTGAAAAGTTAACAATAGTAAGTATTATTATTGTCTCTGGAGTACATAAGAGTACATGAATAAGTTGTATTTTATTTTTGGAAATAGTTAATTTTTTAATTTATAATTAAAAAAATCTTTGTTAAATATAGTTTATTATGGTGTATTTATGTATTTTTTGGAGACGATAATACGTATTTTATTGTTTTTTTTATATAATACAACAAAAAATTATAGTTCAATAATTAAAGAATCTATAAGAAATATAACCCGAATTAACAAATTTTAAATTTTTACCAAAATTGTGTGAGAGACAAAAAAAAATTATAAGAAAAATAAAAATTTATATCAAACAATCATAATTCTCCTTATCAAAAAATAATTATTTTTGTCGTCACTATTATAGTTTTTTGAATTTGATGGCAATTATTATCATCGTCTCCAAAAATACATAGGTACACTAAAATAAGTCATATCTAACAAAGATTTTTTAATTATAAATTAAAAAAAATTATTTTCCAAAAATAAAATACGATTTATTCTT
>NC_029788.2:114805498-114806007 GCF_000816755.2 Arachis ipaensis | reverse complement strand
ATCAGAATAATTAATTGAGCAATTATTTAAAAAAATTTTCAAAAATATAAAATTAATTTAAAATTCAAATATCTAATTTAAAAATATTTTTTGTTTATCAATTTTTTAGAGAATCTTAAATAGAGACCAAAATTCCTATACAAGTATACAGCAAAGAAAAAACATAAGATTTTTGTAAAACCAATCTTTTAAGTTACCTATCATCACTGTTGATTATATCAACATTGTTTATAATCAATCTGATTAATTATGGTGTTCTAGATAATTAGAACACTTTTCAGTTTTTCATCTTCCTTTTTAAGCATAATATCTTTCTTTTAAGTTTTTTTTTATTTTTTTATATATCTTTCTCTAACCACTCCTACATGATCAGTTTTGGTCAAATATTTTTAAGATAAAATTATAAAATTTAAAATTCAAGTAAAGATATCATTATGACTTGTTCTTAATTAATTTAAATCAAATTTCATCCTAATAAATTTGATATGATATGATTAAATTTAAATCAA
>NC_029788.2:114799714-114805380 GCF_000816755.2 Arachis ipaensis | reverse complement strand
TTTCTCTAACCGACTCCTACATAATCAGTTTTGTCAAATCTTTTCAAGATAAAATTATAAAATTTAAAATTCAAGTAAAAATATCATTACGACTTTTTCTAATTAATTTAAATCAAATTTCATCTTAATAAATTTGATATAATATGATATGATTAAATTTAAATCAAGCAGAACATAATTAATAGGTAGTTCGCTTCCCTTAAAGGCTTAAATTATGTTCCACTCCTCTTTCTCTTCTTGAATATTTTCATTTTTGGCTTTCAAACAAGTAAGTCATGCTTGTCAGTGACACTAGCTTCATTGCTTGAGGTTTTTACTTGATCTCTGTTGCGCTTCTGTGTAGATGCAGTTGAGCCTGCCTTTGCAGTATTTTTGCTATGGTATCCTGCAACTTCTCTCTCTTCCAGGGGTTCCACTGATAACTCCATCCATATCTACAGAAGTATTCTCGTAATTCTCTTCGTCTTCAAGGGTTTTCTGCATAGCCTTTAATTGCTCCTGTTGCTTAGCAAAGAGTACTTGTATCTCCTCAGTAGTGGAATAAAATGCCCTTAGTTGTGTTTCCCTGCATGACATCAATGAGCTTCAGTGGCAAAATCAAAGCATAATGCGGGTGTAGATGTTGCCTCATAAAGTTAAAGTGCCGATCAGCATTTAATACAAACAGTGCAACGCTGCAGCATGTTAACCAACAGGGACTACTAAACAAAGCTGATTAACTTTAGCATGAATGACATATCCAACAGATGAATACCAGGATCCACAATTTTTACTGCAATGACATTGTTGAGTAGTCCATTCTAATAAATAAAACAAAAACTATTCAGCCGTGGTCCTACTTTTATTTAGGCTCAATTGCTCTGCTAATTGCTTTCATATTCTTGAAGATGTTTATACATCCTTTATTCTTCAAATTTTCAGGATAGCCAAAATCCATTCAGAATCTATGATAGTAATGTTCACATAACCATAATATACACACTGGTGATAATTCTAATTAAGAAGTCATAGAATTCTCGTTCCTACAGATTCATCCTTACATAATTTTCAAACTACAGTTGTCCAGTGATCATATTAAACAGAAACTTGTTCCTTACCGAAGCATAAGTCTTTCTCTGGCACCTCTTAACCTCCTCCTCTCAAAATCTAGATCCCGCATTGCGGCATTTATCTCAAGCTCAAGAATAGAAACTTTAGCCCATGCTTCTTCTCAAGCTGCTGCTAACAACAGCAACAAATAATTTCAGTTTCACATAAAGAAACTTTACCACCAAAAGAAAAGAAGTAAGAGCTAAAAAAAATAAATAACAGATAGAATAGAATAAGGGGGATATTGAATTAGAAAGCTAAAGCAACTTATTAATTAGAATTTATCAGTCTAGCAACATATAAATAAGATACTGTCATACTCTGAAGTCACATAGAAATAAGTCATTAACAGTAACAGCAATCGGTGGAAAGCAGACATCATTTAGACAAACACCTTTATACAAAAACATTCTTGGAACATGAAATTCCGATATCTACCTTTTCACTCTCAAGATCTTTGCTTAATCTTCTTGTTTCCTCTTCAAGTTCTTCTATTTTCTGCTCCATGAATTTACATTTTCGTTCAGCGAAATAGTAAACAAATCCAAAATATGAAAAGGGGACATAATACACACACAAAACCATATGATTACCTTTGTTTGATTTGCAGTGGTCAGTTTCTTCTCATGCAATTCAGTTTCCAACTGGCGAACCTTATTATCACACACAACCATCTTTTGCCTAGTATCCTCCTGCAACAAAATGGAAGGAAGGCACAAAGCTATTTATGAAATATACAAGTTGTCGCCCATTGTAGGCTAAACATAAGCAGAACCATACCAGTTTGGACCTCAAGGTTTCAACTAGCAAACACCTTTCTCTCTGACTCCTACAACATACAGAAAGAATGACAGCTTATAAGCTTCAAAAGTAAAGGGAGTACAGTTTCTTACTACTTTAGCGACAAAACCTTCAAACCTGAAGCTTATTATTGTTTCATGTAGTTCTCTTTTTCTTCTTAAGGCAGCATCAGTGTGTTGTCTTAATTCCTCTTGAGCCTCAATATTTTCGCTGAGTCCGCTCGTCATCTAATTGTTCCTTGAGTTCAGTTATATTTACTTTCTGACTGGAGGAGCAAGTGAGAGGGACTCAATTATCAAACATACAGCTAGCGTAACCAGGGTGGGGGCAAAAGGTTTAAACTAAGCATGGTACCAAAAGGTCCATCCTCCTCCAACAGTCAATACTAAAATTCATCCCCAGGATGTTACACACAAGAATATAGACACATGTACATAAGCACTAAATCATTCCACATTGCCAATTCTCATTGCAATATAAAAATCAGTCAATCAAGGATCAGTTCAAGCTCAAACTACATAAAAATGAACAACTTCACTCCTATGACACTTGCATCAACCATTGAGGACTAAAGTAGTGAAGAACTCAACAATCAAGAATTAAATAGCTCAGAATTATATAGATCATACCTGCTTATTATAGCATTTGCTTCAGCACATGACTGCATAGAAGCACTCAGCCTTTCATTGAGGTCTTCGATGGCATGTTTCTGTTCAGCAGTTACTCTATTAACATCACCTAGTTCCTTGTATTTTAGATCTACACTTTGTTGTAATTCTTTTAATTGATCAAGGTAACATTTTGCAACAGACTTCTTGGCTGATTGTAATTCCTATAAAATGGATTGTGGATTAGGTAAGACATTGTAGACCATATATTGATATAACAAAGAACAACTTGAGATTGAACATTTTATTTTAAAATCTGCATGCAGAGTTTTAGGAGAGAACATAAATTGAAAATACATCAGCTACATACACTTTCATGACGATCAGCAGCAACACGGTTGTCATTACGCAAAGTATCAATTAATACCACCTGATTCTCCAACTGCTTCCTCAGCTCCTGCCAAGAATAAGATAGGATACAATTAACATGAGGAAAAAGAAGGGTAAGAAAGGAGGAGTTTACAGTGCTTAGGATATTGCATCCTTTTAAATTAACGTACTGTGTTTGATCTTTGAAGGCTTCGAAAATCATCAAGAGAAATGGGACCTTCGGGGGCACCAATGCCTAAGCCTTTCAATCTCTTGCTTTCAGAGGCACAACCCTCTATATATTCAAGATAAGAAAAAGTAAGACAGAAATTTTAAAAGCACCACAAACTCAAATAAAACAAGGATTTGAGTTACACACAAGAATATAGACACATGTACATAAGCACTAAAGTAGCACACCAACAGAACTCCTGGCTTAACTTTGATATCCAGATTTCCGTTGCTTATTTATTTTTGTAGCTTGTTTTCCCCTGATTTGACTATACTCTCATTAGCAATAAAGCACCGCCAAATGGATAGTATAATGGAAAATCTCTAAAGCTTCTACTGAAATGAATTTCACAAAGACCTGAAGTTTTAATGTATATCCGAGTATTCAACTTGACTGTATGTACCATGGTCTGTGCAGGAAGAAATTTTTGGCCCAGTTCTTCTTGTGATGGAGGTAGGTCTGTTTGTCACTCTCACCCTTGTTATAGTGAGAAAATAACAAAAATTCAATTCTTGTAAAAGTTTCCCTGATTCAAAGCAAATTGTGGATAATTGTTTCTAAACCAAATTTTGAACAACTTCACTCCTATGACACTTGCATCAACATTAAACACTAAAGAAGTGAAGAACTCAACAATCAAGAATTAAATAGCTCAGAATTATTATATAGATCATACCTACTTATTATAGCATTTGCTTCAGCATATGACTGCATAGAAGCACTCAGCCTTTCATTGAGGTCTTCGATGGCATGTTTCTGTTGAACATCGCCTAGTTCCTTGTTGTAATTCTTTTAATTGATCAAGTAACATTTTCGATTAGCAGCTGCATTATCTGGCATGGGGGAGGACAAAAGCACCTCTCGAAATACAAAAGAAAATGTAAAATCTGTATAAAAAGATACGAAATATTTTTTGAGGGAACCAAAAAACCTGAAATCCCATTTATTAAAGAAAAATTGATAACTGGAAAGCATTGATACCGTGCTGAGGAGGAGCAGCAAACGATATAATATCACCATTGACAACAGGACCATTCTTTTTTACAGAATCAACCATTCAATTAAATCAAATCAAAATAAAGAGGAGTAATCAATAGTTACAGAAAAAGAACAATTAAATGAAGAAAAGGTGCCAATCCTAATTAAAAGAACAATTAGACGAAAGATTTATGTTTTCCAAACAAATTCTTATTTTTTGTATCTTTCTCTAACAGATTCTTATGTGATCAGTTTGGTCAAATCTTTTCAAGATAAAATCTACCAACATTTTTCCATTAAAGTAGTCATCAAGTAAATATTCTGTATTCTATGTAAGAGCAAGAAAGAATAATGCCAGGAAATATGGGGATAACTAATTTTCATCTTCATCTTGAAGCCTGCTTTTGCACTGCTTTCTATAAACATCACTTCTAACTCTCTCCTTCCTCTATAGAAACTTGCCTCCTGGTTAAGTATCAAAATTGCCTTATAAGATTTCTTACGGAAAAATCACATAGTTTTTTTTTTTTAAAATAAAAATCAAAACACCAAATTTAACAACTCATTGCTCACCTCTTATCAACAAGATCAGTTTTGTTTCCAACCAAGACAATAATAACATCAGTGCCGCGTTCTTGGCGAACCTCCTCAACCCACTTGCTAGTGTTCAAAAATGATTGCCTGTCTGCATCACAACAGGTTGGGAAAGTATTCAAATAATTATATATTGCTCTTCAATTATCTAAGAAAAAAATTAACTTTTTTATCAAAAAAATTCAATTTAAAAAAAAAAAGTGTTAGTATATGTGTTTAAGTGTTTAACACTAACTATAAGATCAAGTCAGCACTAACCAATAGTTGCATAAACTTTTCTATGTTGCTGTAAAGGATAGGCGAATACGATTTATATATATAAAAATGTTGCAAAAATTTATATAACCATAATTCTGTGCTATTTCATTTTTAATGTGTCATTTTTTGCTCTACATTAGCTATAATAGTTTAATTACATTCAACACAATCTAAAGACACCTTATGGAGAGAGAGGACCTTCTATATTAGAGTTGTACAAAATTACATCTTCCTTTGTTGCTTTTGTTTTTATACTTGTTTTAATTGTCATATTTTGTCTTTTCATATAGTGTTCTTTGGGTTGCAAATAATTAAAAAAAATAAATGAATGAGAATGAGAATGAGAAACACCAAAAATATAAGTTAGTTTTATAATTATGATATATTTGAATATACCTAGTAAAGAGATGTGTCATAAAAAAATGAATGAGAATGAAAAATACCAAAAATGTAAATATAAAATTATGAATTAATTTTATAATCATTATATATTTGAACGTATTTAATAAGAAAATGTGGCAAATTTAAACTTACTTGAAGAAATTTTTGCTAATGGGCATGAGAGATTAAGAAATAAAGATAGTAGAATCTTATGTAATATGTAGAAATAGACTAAATAATGTAGTAGTAAGAGTATTAATATGTTTAACTTGTAGAATTTCAATATTTGAAACTAAAATTTTTATAATTATTATTGTTATTATGAGAGAAGTTAATATATATTTATTGTATTTAAT
>NC_029788.2:114798824-114799209 GCF_000816755.2 Arachis ipaensis | reverse complement strand
AACATACATTAAACTAAATAATACAATAATAAAAATATTAACATATATAAGTTATAAAATTTTAATATTTATTATAATTATTATTATTATGACACTTTTAATGTATATTTATTATATTTAATTTGTACTTTATGTTTTAATTGAATAATAATAGATAAGAATTTTTTTTATTTTTTAAAAAAAAAATATTAAAAAATGATTGGTTGATTTCCGAATTTTGCCAAATAAACAAAATTATTGACATGGCATAGTTAGAAAAAAAATATGGTTTAAACAGAATATAAAAGAACTTAAGTATCAACTTTTATATAATAAAAATAGATAGATAGATAGGTGAATGACACATAAAAATTTTAAGTTTCGTATACGATCACCATGTCATTCA
>NC_029788.2:114798347-114798668 GCF_000816755.2 Arachis ipaensis | reverse complement strand
TAATATTTAAGTTTGCTAAACATATATATATTACATGATAAATTCTTTCAAACACTAAAATTTATAATGTCCTTACAATTTTATTTAGATTTAATATTATGTTTTGAGATTTTTTATTAAATAATTTCTTATATATAAAAATTAATTTCACGCAATGTACGGGTAAGAGTGGTAAAACGGGTCGAAACTCATCGGGCCGACCCACCGAACCCGTTAAAAAAAGGCAGGTCGAGCTAGAATTTGGAACCATTCAAATTAAAAAAATCTGTCAAACTCGCACCGCCAAATTTATGGGTTTTTGTGGGACAGGACGGACCGGCT
>NC_029788.2:114795451-114797956 GCF_000816755.2 Arachis ipaensis | reverse complement strand
ACCAAAGATAGGAGACTCGAACCCGCAACCTCTTAATTGAATATGGGGAGACTATGTCATTTAAGTTATAACTCATCGGCTTCTTCTTTTAGTTATTTATTTTATTTTACAATTTCATATATATGCTCAAATTATGTGACTTATATTTTAAAATAAAGATGGTTCTATTGATAAATATTATTTTAAAATTTAAACAATTTTATTGAAGTTAAAAAAAAGAAAAAAATATATTATAATTTGACTATTTTTTATTTGTATTTAATTTTTTAATTATTATTTTTTGGTTAATTTTAATTAATTTTATTTTTCAAAAAAGAAAAAAGAGTCAAGCGGGCTAACTCGCCGACTCGCCAATCCACCATAAAGCAGGGCAGGCTAGCATTTTGAACCCACTTTAGTTGGCGAGGCAGGCCGAACCTAGGCGGGGCGGGGCGGGCCGACCGGCTTTGCCACCCGTATTCAGCACGGGTTTGAATCTAGTTTAAATCAATTCATCTGCTAAGATGCCATTTGAAGCTGGTTTGTTCCGCTACTCACATTCAGAATTTTTAATTCTATATGGAAAAAAAAAGTTTAACATTTGAGGTCATTCTATAGAACTGCAAAGAATCAAAAGGAATTTTACAATTTCATTCCTAATGATGCAAACTAAACACATACAGTTATACACTAACAGGAACAGAAGAGACTACAGAGTCCCAACCCTATATACAACAACTATGATCACACTTGATGTATGTATATGAGATAACACAAAAATTGATAGAAAGAATGATGCAACAACACAAGATCAAGAGGCCATAAGAATCAACCCTGGAAATGATAAGCAAAATATCCCATATTTACACCCGCATTTCTCAACATAAATGCCAAACCTACCCCGGTTTCTTCTGCATCTTTGCATTATAGTAGAACCTCACATTGTAGTAGATACTTTCAGGCTCATCCATGGCTCCGGTGGTATGCCCCGAAGCTGTCTTCTGTGGGAGGATGACATTCATTCCAAGGTCATTAATGGCAGCGAGATGCTGATCAGTGAAAGGGTTTTTCCATGTTGAAGTTCCCATGGATGGTGCAACAAAGAGTGGCTTGCTGTAGTCCCAAGCTCTTACAACACATGTGAGCAAATTGTCACTGAACCCTCCAGCAATCTACATTTTGCGAGAACCACCAATTTAATCCTTAATAATATTGACAAGTTCACCATCAAAAGATAATATTTTTCTTGAGATACTCCCAAAAAGCAATGTGCCCACAAATTAGTCCCCCAAAAAGAAGCATATAACAAATTAATCCTTAAAATATCAATTTCCTAACAAATTAGTCCCTAAATCATTCTTTTGTTGACACTAAGAAAGTCTATCAGCAATAACATCATTCATCAGTGACCTACCATAGACCAATATAATATCTTTTAGGAACTAATTTGTCTTTCTTTTTACCATGTTACTATGTACATAGGGAAAATGCGAGGAAAAATAAATCTGAGTTTGATTACCTTAGCAAGAGTGTCTGCTGATAATGGGGCAATGACCATGATTTCAGCCCAGTTAGCAAGATCAATATGAAGAACTGGATCACCCAATCTTCTCCAACTAAGCAATTCATACTCATCAGTATATACAGGCACAGCTTTGGGAAATTCAGTAACAAATTTCTGAGAGGCTTTCGTGACAACTGCCCTTACTTCCGCCCACTGTGAGAAACATTTGCAAAGGACTTCAAATTTTACAGCAGCTACACATCCGCAAGCAGCAAGCAGAACTTGAGGCTTCCTTGGAGCGACATGTGTTGCTTCGAATCTCCTTGGAGTAGAAGGCGGAATTACAGACATCTGTTTTCATCGAAAGATTCCAACAATGTTGTTTTCATCAGTATATACAGGCAAAGCTTTACCAAACCAAGCCATAGTCTTGTGATGATGCACATAATTATGTCTGTAACATGTCAATTTTCCTATATCAACTAAAATGTCTATATCCAGAGAAAATTGTTGAATTTAAGACCATCAAGACAAATAAGGCAGGTTCATTAAAACCAACATTACATGAGAGGAAGCACATAAAGGATAAGCAAGATTAACTCTTACTTACAATTTAATAGGATAAGCACATGTTCATTAATATGGGAGAAATCATAAACCATTGATCTGGAATTAAAGGAATGATGGTAAATTTCTGTTGAGCTTTTAATGGAATTATATCTAGTGCAAACTTGATATTGACATTTCTAGCATCAACACAGGAAGATTCTACCAGAAAATAAAATGAGCATCAAATCATAAATCTTCATAAAAGTGAGCTTTTAATTGAAGCATACACCATGGAAGCATAAAGTTCCACACCTAGTGTTTTCTTTTTTCAGTAACGCTTTTTGAAAAAAAAAATGGTGTGTTTGGTCATTTTTCTTAAAGTAAAAACAAAAGCACTGCTAAAATGAAAAAATATATTTTTTTAAAAGCTAAAATTTTATCATTTTAGAAAGATCTTTTATTTAAAAAAATAG
>NC_029788.2:114789698-114795393 GCF_000816755.2 Arachis ipaensis | reverse complement strand
GAGTTCATGCAGAGAACGAGCGCATCCATGATCACCAGAAGAAGAAAGAGAGAACTTAAAGTTGAACGGAATGCGCATTGATATTCAATCAAAAATTGCAAGATGTGCATGATCCATGATTGAAAATGCCAAAAAGATTACAAATTCCCATCAAAGAAGAAGAAGAAGAAATGAAGAATTACCTTTATGAGCTTGCTCTCTTTGAAGAATGAAGAATCTCTATCTGAGTTTTTCAGCACTCACAATCAGAATAAGCCACTCCAAGCACGCGCTTTTTTTTAAATTTTCTGAGAACAACCTACTAATATAATCGCGGGATTTATTTTTATTTTTATTTTTCGTTGAACCTAGAAAATTACAAATGAACCCAAATTAAGCCCAAAGCCACGGGAAAAAGTTAAGCCTCTAACGTCCTAACTCCTAACTACCCAAGATATCCTCTCTGTTTTTCTTTTTCTTTTTCTTTTTTTTTAAACCTACTTAATATAATAGGAAAGGATGGTGAAAGATTTGGTTCACAATACTTTCATATATAATTTTTTGATATTTCAAAAATTAAACGTAATATTATTTACTAATAGAATCATTATTTTAATTATTCTCATATTTATTAATATATATAGTATACACATATAGTAAATAACAAATAAATTAATACGTATATTAGTTACTATTAACTCACCAATCAATGTAAATAGGATCAATTTTTAAGAAAAAAAGTATTCTCTTTGTTTTGGATTTGGATTCTCTAAATTTTGAATTTTATTTTATAGAGTAAAATTTGATTTTTCACTATTTATTTTATAGATGAGACTAAGATAAAATATAAAAGAAAAATTATTCAAGAGTGAGAGATCAAACTTTACTCTCTAAAATGAAATTCAAAATTTAGAGGATTTAAATTCTTTTATTTTATAATATAATAATGAGTAAAGTATCAATTTTGTCCCTAACGTTTGGGATAAGTTTTAAAATTGTTCTTAACGTTTGAAACGTCCTATTTATATTCCTAACGTTTCTAAATCGAATCCATGTTATCCTATTGTCAAAATATCTAACATTTCGTTAACGTCGTTTCACACGTGAAGGTTAAGTTAGTGAGACTGAGACCAAAGATTAACTTGGACACATCTGCATCGTAAGAATATTTAAATATCATTTTAAAAAATATTTAAATCCTTTTAGCAAAATACATGACAATTTATTTTACATGTAAATTCTTTAAGTGTCTAAAGTGTTTTTTAAGAAGTATTTTACCATTTTTTTACTAATATCATTTTAAAAAATACTTAAATTATTTCAGCTACATATTTTGAAGAAATAGATTTTTTTGTCTATTATTTCACTTCTTTGTTAATAATATCTGTTTAAATCAATATTTAAATATTTTTTAAAAAATTTACAATAAATATAAATTAAATAATAAAAATTAAAGGATAATTATAGTATACAGATTCCATTATATAAAGATTTACAGATATTCGAATTGAAAGAAATCAGAGGTGACACGTGTCCAAGAGCAATGCAATTGGGAGCAGCGTGGTAGTCTGTGTAGAACGGTACGGAGCTAAGCTGCTGAAGCTGAAAGGGTGAATGGCTCCGTTGGGTTTTTTTTTTTTTTCGGAAATGTCAAAACGGATAGTTGGAGCCAAGCATGTTGTTGCAATGCTTGGGCTGGGAGACCAAAAAATTTCACATAAGGCCTTGGTTATTTTAGGTGTTATTATGGATAGTGAAAACTATGATGTAGGAGGAATATATCATTGAAAAGTATATAACTCCTGAACGAAAAATGAAAGAGTATATCACCCAAATGAATATAGTAAATGTGACCAGAAAAAATATTTCTAAGTTAATATAGTAAATGTGATTTAACCAATATTAAATATGCAATTACGCACTGTAGTATTAATAATAGATGTATGACATATTTTGCCCAAAAATTGCAATAAAAAAATATTTGTAAGTTAATATACTTTAGATGTATTAATTACAGTTATTTATTATATTATTGTCTAACTAATATACGTGAAGATTCAAAAATATAAATACATTAAGATTAAATATTTTAATATTTTCGTATGTTATTTTTGTCCAAAAGTCAAAATTTTTCTATATCCGTTACTGGTTGACGCTATAATTACTGAATGTTAAACCCCTAATCTGATGTGGAGTGTTCAGGTGACATTTTTTTTTGTATTCTAAGTATTATTTCTAATTAAAAGAAGGCAATAGAAAATGTTACTTTGATTAGTGTAGATGTGAGTATGCCTCTTATGTAAAAATAGTATTGGTAACGAGTAGAAGTAAAATCAGAAAACAGTTAGCAGATGGTCTTCAGGGTATTTTGGGTGGAAGCTATGAAATAGTGGAAGGAGTGACGATGACACAAAATGAAGGTTAGATTCATGAATAATGCAGTTGACTTGTTTGTTTGTTGTGGTGAAAGTAAACCGTCACACTAAACCATAACAGTAAACCCTAAATGATAAATCCAAAATCCAAAAAATCGACTAATTTGTGAATTTCTTGTTGGGAAAGTATAAGGTAGCACTAACTCCGGAACATTATACCTGAATCTGGTACCCGAAAACTCAAAACCGAAAAAATAAAGTCTATACCTTTAAAGCCTAAATTGCAGTTGATTTGTCTATTTCTCTATGTGAGAGGACACCGTAACACTAATTTCTGAACCGTGAACCATGAACCATGTAAGCTGAACCGTAAACTATAAATCTTAAACTTTAAACCGTAATTCATGATCTATAGTCCTTAAACGATAAACCGCAATCCAATAAACTGGTCAGTAGAGTGGACTGAATCATAGTTGTAAAAACTGACGCGATGATTGAATCGGTCAGATAACTGGTTTATTGATTTGTTGGTTTAATGGATAAGTTATTGGTTGTCCAGATAGAACCGGTCCTATGCAAGTAAAGAAATTAAAATAGTCACAAGTTTAAAATTACAATTTAAAATAAATATCATCACCAATATTTTAAAAAATCAAGTTTTAACAAATTATAATCAATAAGTTATTGTTCAAGGATCATGACATAAGTATATAAAATTGTAGTATATTTTTATAATAAAGAATTTTAAAAGCAGCTAATAAGAGGGAAAAAAAATTAAGAATTCTATTTACGAAATAGATATAAAGAATATGAAGTTATTAGTTAGTTATGAAAGCTTGGCATGAGATAGTGTATCGAAACTGTTTTAACATAGAATTCATCAAGGAAAATGTTGCAAGTGACAAAAAGAAATTCATTATAATTAAAAAATACATTATATCACTGGTCAACTTATAATTAACATATTAACACTCATTATGTCATTAGTGAATTCATCAGCACCTTCGCAAGGAATAAAAAAATATTTTCTCCACTTAACTAAACCAGCAACAGCTATTCTGCCATCTCGTCTTCTACTTAACTGATTGAACTTAATTCACCTGTTTCTTCCTTGAGTGAAAATAAAGGTTGCCCAATGTATTCCTTTCCTTAACAAAACTCACCAATTTTAACTTTTCTTCACTAACTTAAAAACAGAAACTAATAGCCTATACATCATATTAGGCACAACAAAGTTCTCAGCACAATTGTTAACATGAGAGTAAAAATCCTTTTTAGATTTTAATCACAGAAATTAAAAAAAAAAATATGTCTATTATAATATCAACAACAAATTAATATCTAATTATAATTCATTCACAAGCTTCATTATAATTTACATATATGGCCTGTCCCCTATGAAACAAAATTTTGGATTTACCATATCCATGTGTCTACTATCTTTAAAATTACCCATGCTTAGTAGAGTGCAACAAGTCTTTAACTCTACAACAACTCTAATATTCAGAGGCAATCAAGCATAGAACATTCCTTTCTGAATAAACCAAGCAATTTACAATACAACACATGGAACTAACAGCTTAAATCAATTTCCATGGAGAACATATGAACCATCAAAGTGCATACTAAAAGATGACAAAAACCTACATGGGCAATACCAGGAAGTGCCATCTCAACATCTATATATTCATTATCATGCCTACCTTGCTAGCAGGACCCATAGCAATAAGACCGTTTAAAACCCAGCATCATCATACACATGTTAAAATTAAATTCTCTATAGTTGTCCATGTTGTAATTACAGTGCTTATTCCTTCAATTCTTTGCCTTTTCACTCATATTTTTCCTGCAAAAAAAAAAAAAAAAATTACTCCTACAGTTTGATCCCACAATTAACGACTTCAACAGTAAAAGATTGGTTATCTTAAGTTCTTAACTAATCTTACATCAACTATTTATTCACATATAAACAATGACATAACCAAGAACAAGAAATCAATTATGTTCGAAAAAATACTACGCTTATTATGTATTTCTACTCTAGCAAACATAGAATGACATAAGCGAAAAAATTGTTTTGATCTCATGAAGATGCGTCTGCTAATAATTTACGGAAAGAATAACTGAACATAAATGACAAGCAACGGCGGAGATAACGCCAATGACCAGGGTGAAGGGCCGGGGGACAACGACTCCACCGCTGCAACGAAGCAACTGGCGATTTGCGAACTAGGAAGCGAGCTTCACCACGACGAACACACGCAGATCCCAAGCGCCACCAGCAGCGATAGCGAGCAGACCAGTGGCGGCGACCCTCTTAGACGGAGCTAGGTTTTGCTCTGCTGAGAGGAGAGGCGTGAGGTGAAGACCCTAGTTGCCTTTTTTTCATCCACTGTTTTTTTTTTTGCTCCACTTAAGCCCAAAACGCAAATGTCTCACCAACGGAATCCGGCGCACACAAACCCCGTTCCATTTCACGCAACCACCTCAGCTCACTCGGCCCACCCGTGAGCACCCACACAGCCACGCCTCGCTGAAAGCCTGCTCCAGCGGCGCACAAGGGAGACAACACGTGTCGGCAAAAGACACAAGGAGATGGTATATCTGTAAATCTGTACAAAATTGCATCTGTACAGTAGAGCGACCCAAAATTAAATTATTAGGTTACCAATTGCGGTAACTATTTTTTTTGTAAGTTTTAAAATTTTTTTATTAGTATCATTTAAAAAAATATTTAAATCTTTTTAGCAAAATACACGACAATTTAATTTACACATAAATTTTTTTAGTGTCTAAAGTGTTTTTTAAGAGGTATTTTGCCATTTTTTTTACTAATATCATTTTCAAAAATATTTAAATTATTTTAGCTACATAGTTTGAAGAAATAGATTTTTTTTTTATCTATTATTTCACTTCTTTGTTAATAATCTCTGTTTAAACCGATATTTAAATATTTTTTTTACCAAAATGCATGTAATGAATTATATTCATTTATTCTGTAATTTTTTTATTTTAATATTTTGCTAAAAGATTTACAATAAAAATAAATTAAATGGTAAAAATTAAATTATCAGGTTACGGATCGCGATAACTATTTTTGTGTAAGTTTTAAATTTTTTTTACTAATATCATTTTAAAAAATATCTAAATCTTTTTAGCAAAATACACGACAATTTATTTTAAATGTAAATTTTTTTAGTGTCTAAAGTGTTTTTTAAGAGGTGTTTTGTCATTTTTTTTTACTAATATCATTTTCAAAAATACTTAAATTATTTTAGCTACTTATTTTGAAGAAATAGATTTTTTTGTGTCTATTATTTCACTTCTTTATTAATAATATA